>NC_057759.1:7800828-7822044 GCF_004010195.1 Chiloscyllium plagiosum | reverse complement strand
TTGAAATGTTGGGCCACAGGGCGGTGTGGTTGATTGGTGCAGGTGTCCTAGAGATGTTCCCTAAAGCGCTCTGCTAGGAGGCGTCCAGTCTCCCCAATGTAGAGGCGACCACATCGGGAACAATGGATACAATAAATTATATTAGTGGATGTGCAGGTAAAACTTTGATGGATGTGGAAGGCTCCTTTAGGGCCTTGGATGGAGATGAGGGAGGAGGTGTGGCACAGGTTTTGCAGTTCCTGCGGTGAGGAACTGCAGCTACTTTCTCCCCACCCCCACCCTCCTCTCGCTTATCTTTCCACGCTTCAGACTCTCTGCCTTTATTCCTGATGAAGGGCTTTTGCCCGAAACGTCGATTTTGCTGCTCGTCGGATGCTGCCTGAATTCCTGTGCTCTTCCAGCACCACTGATCCAGAATCTGGTTTCCAGCATCTGCAGTCATTGTTTTTACCACCATTATGGGAAATTTGCCTAACCTGCACATCTTTGGACTGTGGAAGGAATCTGTAGCACCTGGAGGAAACCCAAGCAAATGTGAGGCGATTGTGCAAACTTCACACAGTCGCAAGCAGCTAGAGTCTAACCTGGGTCCCTGGCGCTGTGAGGCAGCTGTACTAACCACTGAGGACTGTGAAACTTTACAGAGGACCATAGATACATTGAGTGAGTGGACAAAGGTCTGGCAGATGGAACACATTGTAAATAAATGTGAAGTCATACAGTTTTGTATGAGTAATAGTAAAAAGTACTGCTATGCAGAGGAACCTAGGTGTCCTTGTGCGGGTAAGTGGATCTGAGTCCACAAAAAGATCAGCCATGATCTTATTGAATGGCAGAGCAGGCTGAAAGGGCCAGATGGCTTACTCCTGCTCCAATGTACCCTGCCAGGTTCCCAAAGAGGTTTCAATATTATGTTTCAGTAAGGTCACGTTTCCTTCTTATGAACTCCAGTGAGTCCAGACCCCACCTACTGTAAGGGAAACCTGCTATACCCAGGATTAGCCTCATGAACATTCTCCAGAATGCCTCAAATGCCAGTTATATCTTAGAAAAGAGGACTAAAACTGTTCACAATCTTTCAGGAGTGCATAGGTGTAGCAGATTTTCCTATTTTTATGCTGTATTCTCCCTGTTAGGATTTGGACTTGTATGCTATCTTTTTGCTATTTGTGCATGAAGACTCCCAACTCTCTGCACACTATTTAAGTAACATATTCCTCCATTCCTCCCATCAAAGTGCACATTTTCACAAATTATATTCCATCTGCCAAGATTTTGCCCATTTGCTTAACCTTTAATCTATGTCTCTGCAGAGTCTGTGTGATCCTCACCTTTTTGAATCCCGTTGTACCATTTGCAAACTTAACATTTACTTACATTCACTTTCTTAATCAAAGTCATTAACATGTACTATAAATAATTGGGACTCCAGCAATGACCCCTGTGGCACACCACTAGTTACAGGTTACCATTCAGAAAATGTCTCCCTTGCCCAAATAACCAATCCTCTATCCTTGCTAATATTATAATCCCAACACCAGCCTAATATGTGGTATCATCAAACATCTTTGAGAAATCCAAATGTATCACATCCACTGCTTCCCACTTGTCTATCCAGCTTTATATCTCTTCAAATTTAACAGGTATGATTTGACCTTCAGGAGCCATCCTGCTTCACATTATTATGTGTTTCGAAATGTTCTAAACGATAGATGTGATCTATATGGACTTAAGGCATTCGACAAGGTTCCCCTTGGGAGACTGTTTAGCAAGGTTGGATCTCATGGAATGCAAGGAGAACTAGCCATTTGGATGCAGAACTGGCTCAAAGGTAGAAGACAGAGGGTGGTGGCAGAGGTTTCTTTTTCAAACTGGAGGCCTGTGACCAGTGGAGTGCCACAAGGATCGGTGCTGGGTCCGCTACTTTCCATAATTTATATAAATGATTTGGATGTGAGCATAAGAGGTATACAGTAGTTAGTAAGTTTGCTGATGACACCAAAATTGGAGGTGTAGTGGACAGCTAAGTAGGTTAGCTCAGATTACAATGGGATCTTGATGAGATGGGCCAATGGGCTGAGAAGTGGCAGATGGAGTTTAATTTAGATAAATGTGAGGTGCTGCATTTTGGGAAAGCAAATCTTAGCAGGACTTATACGCTTAATGGTAAGGTTCTACGGAGTGTTGCTGAACAAAGAGACATTGGATACAGGTTCATAGCTCCTTGAAAGTGGTGTCGCACGTATATAAGATAGTGAAGAAGGCGTTTTGTATGCTTTCCTTTATTGGTCAGACTATTGAGTATAGGAGTTGGGAGGTCATGTTGCAGCTGTACAGGGCACTGTTGGAATATTGCGTGCAATTCTGGTCTCCTTCCTATTGGAAAGATGTTGTGAAACTTGAAAGGGTTCAGAAAAGATTTACAAGAATGTTGCCAGGGTTGGAGGATTTGAACTATAGGGAGAGGTTGATTAGGCTAGGGCTGTTTTCCCTGGAGCGTAGGAGGCTGAGGGTTGCCTTATTGAAGTCAATAAAATTATGAGGGGCATGGTTAAGATAAATAGACAAAGTTCTTTTTCCCATGGGGTGGGACATAGGTTTAGGGTGAGAGGGGAAAGATATAAAAGAGACCTAAGGGGTAACGTTTTTCATGCAGAGGGTGGTACGTGTATGGAATGAGCTGCCTGAGGAAGGGGTGGAGGCTAGTACAATTGCAACATTTAAAAGGCATCTGGATGGGTATATGAACAGGAAGGGTTTGGAGGGGTATGAACCAGGTGCTGGCAGGTGGGACTAGATTGGGTTGGGATATCTGGTCGGCATAGACAAGTTGGACTGAAGGGTCTGTTTCCATGCTGTGCGTCTCTATGACTCTGATTCCATGACATTCTGCTATTAAATCTTTAATAATGGTCACCACATTTTCCAATCATAGACAGGCCTTGTAGTTACCTGTTTTTGTCACATTCTCTTTTGAATAGAAGTGTTATGTTTTGGACAACCCCCGATGAAGGAGCGGCACTCCAAAAGCTAGTGCTTCCAATTAAACCTGTTGGACGACAACCTGCTGTTGTGATTTTTGAGCTTTATGTTGACAGTTTTTATTACACTGAAACGTTACCAGAATCTAAAGAGTCACTGCATCCACTATCTCTCCATATTTCTTTTAATAGCCTAAGATGCATCCCATTGAGACTTTGTTGGCTATTAGGCCCATTAGTTTCCCTGGTACTTTTTCTCCAAAGACAATAATTGTATTTAATTACTCCTGTCTTTTTGCACCTTGATTTTTGGTCTTTTATTATGAAAACAAATCAAAAATGTATAATTAACTCCTTCTGGTTTGTCATTATTACTTCTCCAGTCTCATCCTTGGATGGGTCTATGTTCAGTCTTGCCTTCCTATTTTTAAATATTTTAAAGAAGCTTTTGCTGTTCTCAGCTTGGTGTGAGCTTCTGCTGTAAGCTCGCACGTTTACTGTAAAAGTTTAATTTTTTTCTTTGATGCGATACCTCCCTTGCCAATCATGGTTGGCTTAGCCCCTTCCTAGAATCTTTTTTCTTGATGGGAGATATGTCTGTCCTAACCCATAAACAATGTAGAGGGCTGAAGAAGGGCTTATGCCCGAAACGTCGATTCTCCTGTTCCTTGGATGCTGCCTGACCTGCTGCACTTTTCCAGCAACACATTTTCAGCCATAAACAATGTACCCCAGAACTCTCTGGGAAGCCACAGAAATGATTGCTGAGATATTTGTATCATTGATAACCACGGATGAGGTGCTGGAAGACTGGATGTTGGCTAACATAGTGCCATTATATAAAAAAGGTTGTCATGAAGTGGAGGCCAACCCCACATCCACATTCCTCCCCCCCCCCCCCCCCCCCCCCCCCCTGCTGATAATGAACACCGAAACACCCAGAGAGCCTTGTCTCACTTCATAATCTATTAAAAGAGGTGTGACAAGTGGTATAATCTCTCACCTCCCCAATCTGTTACAAAGAAATGGTTAAATGAAATCCTTGCACTCCTTCTAAAATCAAAAACTGACAATTTCTTTATCTAGACTGTTAGAATCATGCAGATAGAATTATTAAGGGGAAGAGTAGGCAGGGAGCAAATGAATGTAAAAGAACTGGTGGCCTGAAGTGCATAATGTTATTGCAATCACAGAGACTTGGTTGAAGGAAGGGCATGATTGGCAACTAAATGTTCCAGGATATAGACACTTTAGACAGGACAGGGAGGGAAGTAAAAGGTGGGGATTGAGGGGGGGGGGGGGGGCGTGTAGTTGTATTGCTGGTCAGGGATGATATCATGGCTGTGCTAAAGGAAGACACCATGGATGGCTTGAGTAGTGAGGAATTATGGGTGGAGCTGAGAAATAAGAAGCGTGCACTTACGTTGTTGGGGCTGTATTACAGGCTTCCCAACAGTGAGCAAGAGGTATAAGAACAAATAAATAAACAGATTATGGAAAGATGTAGCGGCAATAGTGTAGTGGTGATGGGAGATTTTAATTTTCCCAACATTGACTGGGATACACTTACTGTCAGAGGTCTGGATGGGGTAGAATTTGTAAGAAGCGTCCAGGAGAATTTTCTAGAGCAGTATGTCAATAGTCCGACAAGGGAAGGGGCCATACTGGACCTGGTGTTGGGGAATGAACAAGGGCAGGTGGTAGAAGTTGCGGTGAGGGTTTCTTTGGGAACAGTGACCACAATTCTGTAAGTTTTTAGAATACACATAGGACTACTCTCATCTTTGTCTAAGGGAAGGATACTAAACTGGGCCAGGGCCAATTATATCAAAATTAGCAGGAGTTGGGAAATGTGGATTGGACACCGCTATTTGAAGGGAAGTCCATATTTGATATGTGGGAGACTTTCAAAGATAGGTTAAAGATAGTGCAGGATAGACATGTCCCATTGAAGGCAAAGGATAGGAAAGGCAAGATTTGTGAACCATGGATGACAGGAGAAATTGTACGACTAGCCAAGAGGAAAAGGGAAGCATACATAAGGTCCAGGCAGCTAAGAACAGAATGGGCCTTGGAGATGTATCGGAAGAGTAGGACCAGCCTTAAATGAGGAATCAAGTGGGCTAAAATGGGCCATGAAATAGTTTTAGCTAACAGAATTAAAGGGAATCCCAAAGCCTTTTATTCTTATGTAAGAAGTAAGCGGGTAACTAGAAAAAGGATTGGTCCACTAAAGGATAATGAAGGAAGGCTATGTGTCGAACCCGAGAGAATGGGTAAGATTCTGAATGATTACTTTGCATTAGTGTTCACTGAAGAGAGGGACATGATGAATGTTGAGATTAGAGGTAGAAGTTTGATTCGTCTAGATCACTTTAACATAAGTAGGGAAGATGTGTCGGCTAGGCTAGAGATTATTAAGGTGGACAAATCCCCAGGACCAGATGGGATCTATCCCAGGTTACTGAGGGATGTGAAAGAAGAAATACCTGGAGCCCTGACAGATATCTTTGTGGCATCCTTAAACACAGGTGAGGTGCCAGAGGACTGGAGGGCTGGTCATGTTGTTCCCCCTGTAAGGGAAGGGTAGTAGGGATATTCCGGGTAACTACAGACCCGTGAGCCTGTCGTCAGTGGTGGGAAAGTTGCTGGAGAAGGTATTGAGGGATAGGCTCTATTTATATTTAGAAAAGAATGCGCTTATCAGTGATAGGCAACATGGTTTTGTGTTGGGGAGGTCATGCCTTACAAACTTAATAGAGTTCTTTGAGGAATTGACCAAGTTGATAGATGTCATACACATGGACTTTTGTAAGGCATTTGATAAGGTTCCCCATGGTAAACTAATAGAAAAAGTGAAGTCATATCGTGTGCAGAGTGTTCTAGCTAGGTGGATAAAGAAGTGGTTGAGCAACAGGAGACAGAGAGTAATAGTTGAAGGGAGTTTCTCAAAATGGAGAAAGGTGACCAGTGGTGTTCCACAGGGGCTACTGTTGTTTGTGATATTCATAAATGATCTGGAAGAGGGCACTGTTGGCATGATCAGCAAGTTTGCAGATGACATGAAGATTGGTGGAGTAGCAGAAAGCACAAGGGACTGTCAAATAATACAGGAGAATATAGATAGACTGGAGAGTTAAATGGAGAAGTGGCAGATGGAGTTCAATCCAGGCAAATGTGAGGTGATGCATTTTGTGAAGTCTAATTCTAGAGCGAATTATACAGTAAACGGAAGAGTCTTGGGAAATGTTGATGAGCAGAGAGATCTGGTGGAGTGCAGGTCCATAGTACCCTGAAGGTTGCTGCACAGGTGGATAGAGTGGTCAAGAAGGCATATGGTATGCTTGCCTTCATCAGACAGGGTATTGAGTATAAGAGCTGGCAGGTCATGTTAAAATTGTACACGACATTGGTTCAGCCACATTTAAAATTCTGTGAACAGTTCTGGTCACCACATTACCAAGAGGATGTGGACGCTTTGGAGAGAGTACAGAAAAGGCATACGAGTATGTTGCCTGGTCTGGAGGGTGCTAGCTATGAAGAGAGGTTGAGTAGGTTAGGTTTCTTTTCGTTAGAAAAAAGGAGGTTGAGGGGGGGACTTGTTCGAGGTCTACAAAATCATGAAGGGTATTGGCAGGGTAGATAGAGACAAGCTTCTTCCCAGGGTGAAGGATTCAGTAACAAGAGGTCATGCTTTCAGGGTGAGAAGCGGAAAGTTTAAGGGGGATACACACAGCATGTACTTTATAACAGAGGGTGGTGGGTGTCTGGAATGCATTGCCAGCAGAGGTAGTAGAGGCAGGCATGGTTGATTCATTGAAGATGCGTCTGGACAGATGCATGAGTAGGTGGGGAACAGTGGGATAAGGTGCTTAGGAATTGGTTTAGACAGTAGATTTGGATCAGCTAAGGCTTGGAGGGCCGAAGGGTGTAAATTTCCTAGGCTGCAAATTTTCTTTGTTCTAACTCCAACAGTGAACAAATTAACAGAACTATTAACAAACCAAACTATTCCCTAATAAAATAAAAACCTAATGGTATGCTGGTTCAATAAATACAATCCCACTTCTATGATAAAACAATAGAATTTAGTCTCAAAAATACAGGTAGGACTTGTCTTCTGGAATAGTCCTCACCCTCTCCACTGATCATCTTTCAGGAATGCCTCATCCTTCGAATTCTTGTGTAAGCAATACCTCTCTCTGTTGATTTCTTATGTCAGTTCTTCTGTCAGAAATGTTCTGTCTGAGTTCTGCTGTCTGGAACATTAGCAAGAGTGCTGTGTTACCTTTATTAATTAGATGGTGCTTTTCATGAGAACTGAAAAGCAGTTTCAGCTGGCAGTTTGACCTGTCTGATTTTCCAAATGCTTTCATCTTTTAATTCGTTAATGACCTATTAATTTCTTTACAATCAAATTGTTTCTTGGTGGTCAAAATCATCAGATTTAAATTTAATTGGTTTTTAATATCCATGAGCTTGATTTAAATTGTTTGGCTAAAAATGTTGCTTGGCTATTCATACAAAATGTTTCAATTCAGGTGCTATCTGTGCACCTGTTCAGACATCCATGTTAAATTTAAGCATTGAAAGAAAAACAGCTTTTAAAGAGACCATGTGATGTTTTCACCCCATTTTACAATTTTACACACACCAACTTTGCAACACCAACCCCCTTAAGAAAAACAATCATCGTGATGAAAAGATGACTTCATAATTTTTTTCTAAATCTTAATGCCAGTAACCACGAAGTAAGTCCAGCTTTGTGATGTATGTGGCTTGTCCAACATCATCTACAGGGTCCTCCACATTGTAACTGGGTACGAGTCTGATTTATTCATGGTGTTGACCTTCCGATAATCTACACAGAACCATTGGTCATGCAGGTTTCCAAACCTGATGGTACTCCGTGAACTCCACTCGCTTTGACTTAGCTCAATGTCTTCTTGGTGCATTGCTTCCACTTCTTTCTGTACCTGTGCTGCTTTGGGAGGATTAAGCCTGGAAGGGTGTTGTTTATTGGAATGGCATTCCCTATATCAACCTCATTTAGTCCTACATAGGACCTCATAGTCCTGCAATGATCCTTTCAATTCAGTTCTCTGTTCCTGGAACAGAGAGCTCACTACCCTATCCCATTCCTTGAGGACTTCCTCATTAGTCAATTTATTCTGAGTGACATCAAAATCCAAATTATCTGGATTTGATTCCTCACTGTGAATGGCAGGAAATAATACCTGTTTCTCCAGTTCCCTTGTTCTGTTATAATACTACTTCAGCATGTTCACATGACATATACGATAGATTTAATTATTAGCTGGCATCAAAAACACTGATTTGCTCACTGCCTGTGTCTTTCCTAACATCACAGCTTCAACACCTACATCATTTGCATCAATGGCGACTTTGAAAGGTTTCAAAAAATTTGGCGTGGCTAAAGCTGTTGTGGTGGTTAACATTGCTCTTAAATTCTCATATGCCTCCTCGCATTGTTCTGTCCACTGAAATTTCATGTTTTTTTAACAAATCCATCAATGATGTCACTTCGCTGCAAAAGTTTGGGCAGATTCTACAGGAAGTTTGTACCAATCTTAAAAATCGTAGCATTTCCTTCTTCAAGGATTGTCTTGGGAATTCCTCAATCACCTTCATCTTCACATTCCTTGGTGTCATCTGTCCATATCCAATGTTGTGCCATAGGAATATCACTTCCGCCATCACAAATTCTGTTATTGCCAAGTTTACAACCAACTTTGCCTTCCATACTCTCTCAAAGAGCTCTGCCAAATGCTCCATGTGGTCTTTCCACGAATGGCAAAAAATCATTAAGTCATCAATGTAGACGGCACAATTTGTCAATCCTGCACCAACTCTGATTAAGAGCCTCTGAAAAGTGGTTGGTGTGTTTTTCAATCCAAAGGGCATTACTTTAAATTTTATAGCCCATTAGATAGAAATGTTTTTTCCCTCTCCAGCAATGGTACTTGCCAATACCACAAAGTAAGTCAACTTTGTGAAGCAAGTGGCGTGGCCCACTTTTTCCACACAATCATCTAGCCTTGGAATTGGGTATGAGTCAGATTTGGTCACAGCATTGACCTTCTGATAATCTATGGGCATATTGTGTCTTCCTGTTTAGGTCTGTAGTGCCAGGATCAGTGGACTGCACTTATTGGGTACCCATTGTTCCTGAATACATTGTGATGGGGTCAGGGAGATAGTGATGCAGTAAGTGTGATGGGATCAGGGTAAAAGTGATGCAGTAAGTGTGATGGGATCAGGGTAAAAGTGACGCAGTAAGTGTGATGGGATCAGGGTAAAAGTGACGCAGTAAGTGTGAGGGGGTCAGAGTGATAGTGACACAGTAAGTGTGATGGGGTCAGGGTGATAGTGACGCAGTAAGTGTATGGATCAGGGTGACCGTGACACAGTAATTGTGATGGGGTCAGGGTGATAGTGACGCAATAAGTGTGATGGGGTCAGGGTGATAGTGACGCAGTAAGTGTGATGGAGACAGGGTGATTGACGCAGTAAGTGTGAGTGGCTCTGGAAGATTTTGACGCAGTGAGTGTGATGGGATCAGGGAGATATTGACGCAGGAAGTGTGAGTGGGTCAGGGAGATAGTGATGCACTAAGTGTGATGGTTCAGAATGATAGTGATGCAGTAGGTGTAATGGGATCAGGGTGGTAGTGATGCAGTAAGTGTGATGGGATCAGGGTGAGAGTGATGCAGTAAGTGTGATGGGATCAGGGTGATAGTGAAACAGTAAGTGTGAGGGTGATAGTTGAGGACTGATGGGGACTTGTGGCGACAGATGGGGCCCGGTGGCGACAGGCGGGGACCGGGGCAGATGGGGCCCGGTACGACGGAAGGGGACTGGTGCTGACGGATGGGGCCAGGTGGCGACGGATGGGCCAGCTGGCGACAGACGGGGCCTGGTGGCGGCAGATGGCGCTTGGTGGTGACAGGAGACGACTGGTGGAGGCAGGTGAGGCCTGGTGGCGACGGACAGGGCCTGGTGGCGACGGACAGGGCCTGGTGGCGACGGACAGGGCCAGGTGGCGACGGACAGGGCCAGGTGGCGACGGACAGGGCCAGGTGGCGGCAGATGGGGTCCGGTGGGGGCTGCAGGTGGCGACGGACAGGGCCAGGTGGCGACGGACAGGGCCAGGTGGCGACAGATGGGGTCCGGTGGGGACTGGTGGAGACAGATGGGGACTGCTGGCAACAGACGGGGACTGGTGGCGACGGATGGGGACCGGTGGCGACGGATGGTGAACGGTGGAGACAGGTGGCGACAGGTGGGTCCTGGTGGCAACAGGTGGGGCCCGGTGGCGACAGGTGGGGCCCGGTGGCGACAGGTGGGTCCCGGTGGCGACAGGTGGGTCCCGGTGGCGACAGGTGGGTCCCGGTGGCGACACGTGGGTCCCGGTGGCGACACGTGGGTCCTGGTGGCGACACGTGGGTCCTGGTGGCGACTGGTGGGGTCTGATGGGGCCCAGTGGAGACAGGTGGAGCCCGGTGGCGACAGGTGGGGACTGGTGGCGAAAGGTGGGGACTGATGGGGCCTGGTGGCGACAGGTGGGGACCGGTGGCAGATGGGAACCTTTGGCGACAGATGGGGACTGGTGGAGACAGATGGGGACTGGCGGCAGACGGGGACGGATAGCGACGGACGGGGCCTGGTGGGGACAGATGGCGCTTGGTGGCGACAGGAGACGACTGGTGGAGACAGGTGGGGCCTGGTGGCGACAGGTGGGGCCTGTTTGGACTTGGTCATGACAGGTGAGTCCTGGTGGCGACAGATGGTGCCCGGTGGGGACAGGTGGAGACAAATGGGGACTGTTGGCAACAGATGAGGACCGGTGGCGACAGGTGGGTCCTGGTGGCGACAGATGGGGACCGGTGGGACCCGGTGGAGACAGGTGGGTCGTGGTGGCGACAAGTGGGGCCCGGTGGCGACAGATGGGGCCCGGTGGAGACATGTGGGGCCCGGTGGCGACATGTGGGGTCCGGTGGCGACAGGTGGAGACCGGTGGCGAAAGGCGGGGACTGGGCCAGATGGGGACCGGTGGCGACAGATGGGGACTGGGTGTGATTGTTGGCGACTGGTGGTGACAGGTGGGGCCTGGTGGGACCCGGTGGAGACAGGTGGGTCCTGGTGGCGACAGGTGGGTTGTGGTGGTGTCAGATGGGGTGTGGTTGGGCCTGGTGGTGACAGTTGGGGTCCGGTGGCGACACATGGAGCCCGGTGGCAACAGATGGGGATCGTTGGCGACAGATGGGGACTGGTGCTGATAGTTGGGGACTGGTGGAGACAGATGGGGACCCGATGACGACTGATGGGGACCCGATGACGACTGATGGGGACCCGATGACGACTGATGGGGACCGGTGGCGTCTAATGGGCACCGGTGCCGACGGACGGGGCCTGGTGGTGACGGACAGGGCCTGGTGGCGACGGACGGGGCCTGGTGGCGACAGGAGACGTCTGTTGATGACAGGTGGGGCCTGGTGGCGACAGATGGGGCCTGGTTGGAACTGGTCGTGACAGATGGGGCCTCGTGGAGACAGATGGGGACTGCTGGCAACAGATGGGGACCGGTGGCGATAGTTGGGGACTGGTGGAGACAGGTGGGTCCTGGTTGGGCCTGGTGGCGACAGGTGGGTCCTGGTGGCGACCGGTGGGGCCTGGTTGGGCCTGGTCGTGACAGATGGGGCCTGCTGCCGATAGATGGGGACCGGTGGGGACTGGTGGAGATAGATGGGGACTGCTGGCAACAGTTGGGGACTGGTGGCGTCAGATGGGGTAAGCGGCGACGCATGGGGTCCGGTGGCAACGGATGGGGTCCGGTGGAGACAGGTTGGGCCTGGTGGCGAATGGTGGGGACCGGTGGCGACAGGTGGGGACCGGTGGGACCAGGTGGCGACTAATGGGTCGTGGTGGCGACTGGTGGGTCCTGGTGGTGACAGATGGGGTGTGGTTGGACCTGGTGGCGACAGATGGGGCCCAGTGGCGACAGATGGGGACTGATGGGGACTGGTGGAGACAGATTGGGACCCGATGGCGACTGATGGGGACCGGTGCCAACGGATGGGGCCTGGTGGCGACGGACGCGGCCTGGTAGCGACGGACGGAGCCTGGTGGCGACAGATGGCGCTTGGTGGCAACAGGTGGGGCCTGGTGGCGACAAATGAGGCCTGGTTGGACTTGGTCGTGAAAGATGGGGCCTGGTGGCGACAGATGGGGCCCGGTGGGGACTGGTGGAGACAGATGGGAACAACAGTCCCTTTCTATTTTTTTTTCTTTTTTTTTAAAACAAACAGTTTACAAAAAACATTTACAGCTGTACATGAGACAGCAATGTTACAAGGGAGAGGAGCAGCAAAGCTAGGCCCCAAACCCTACCATTCAACCATTTTACAGGGAGATGAGGACAAACCTCAAATAACAGTCCCTTTCTATAATGCAGGGAACAGCAGTCCCTGTCTATAATACAGGGAACAGCAGTCCCTGTCTATAATGCGGGGAACAGCAGTCCCTGTCTAGAATGCGGGGAACAGCAGTCCCTGTCTATAATGCAGAGAACAGCAGTCCCTGTCTATAATGCAGGGAACAGCAGTCCCTGTCTATAATGCAGGGAACAGCAGTCCCTGTCTATAATGCAGGCAACAGCAGTCCCTGTCTATAATGCAGGGAACAGCAGTCCCTGTCTATAATGCAGGGAACAGCAGTGTCCCACACCAAACACACTTCACACACAGTTCTCTGGATGTGTTCTCAGTCAGACTGGTACAGCTGCAGAAACACGTCCTTCCCACAGGGTTGTTAAAAATACACCCAGCAGGCGCATTTTACATCTTTTTGTTTCGTTTATATATTATTTTCAATTTATTACCGTGACAAGAAATTTTCTTTTCTTTTCTCAGCGCGCTGTGAGACTTTGGTGGAAATTCTCTTCTCAGAGAGCAATGGAGGCAGAGATACGTAACATTTCTGAGACACAGACAGAAAGTCTCATGGGTACAACGGAGTCAGGGATTATTAGGGAGTGGGCAGGAATGTGCAGAGTGGATGAAAAATGCAAACAGTGATACAAAATGAAATTACATTTCACCAGAGCATCAACGAATGTAATTCAAGATGAAATGATAATTTTAAAACCTTTGAAGTGGTGGAATTAAGTTGCTCTCGTCCCAGAGAACCATAGAGCTGTTTTGTCATGAGAGAGAGAGACCAATTGTAGTGTTTGAACCTGAGGGTCACCACTCCTCCGGTGAGGAGGTGAGGTTGAGAAATCGGGCCCTTCATAGTAACCTCTGTCAGTGTGGGGAATTGAACCTGCGCTATTGGCCTTCCTCTGCATCAGAAACCAACCGTTCAACTCAGTGGGGAACTATGCCACTGCTAAGGACAGAAATAGAGAAAGACAAATGGCAATATAAACTTGGATAAGAAGAAAGAAGCTACGAGTCAGACAATGTTCATGATACTGGCTGACGACAAAAGAATAAAGTTCTATTAAAGAAATCACATCTTATAATGAGACAAATGTTTTGATGCAGTCGTTGCCTGAACACAAAATGGTGAGGCAAGTAAAGTAACCAGAATTACTGACAGTATTGAGATATTGATCACGATGAGATAAGTAGATATGTGTAAAGTTGGTTTGTGTAAAGTGTGATTATGCTTACATAAAGTATAAAGGTGATGCAATCAATTGCTTGGAGATTATGGTCTCGTGGGAAATAACTGGTCAGTTAAAACTGCAGAGAGCTCCCGCTGATTTTCACCAGGTTAATCATGATTCATTTCTGTCTCTCCATTAACAAATCTCCTTAATCTGAGTAGATGATTCACTGATGAGCGAAATGATCCTTTCTCATACACATCACGTAATCGTTCCTTGCTTTAGCAATTATTAACAGCAATGTAGTTTGTGTTATCCTATAAGGAGTTCCCATTCTCCAGGTAGTTCACAGTGCCGATAGAAGAAATCAACAGCCATGAGAACTGCCCTGTTCTTACTTCTGGGATTCTTGGTGACAGTGCAGCTGGGCACTGCTGATGAAGGAGTGCAACCACTTCTTCTCTTTCAACGTGAGTCCATTTCTCCTCAAACATCCTTTAGAAGCATTCAGAAGGTCAGTTGAATCTGATTAGTTCCCTGAAGACTACATTCTCATCTGTCGTGTTTAGATTTACAAATGCTTAAAAAGAATCAATTGATATATACAAAAGCCAGCCATAGAATGGACGCATCTCTGGCAAAGCTAACATTTTTTGCCCCTTCCTAATGGCCCCATAGGACATTCAGAAGTGAAACACGTTTCAGTAACTCTGCAGTCACATTTAAAGAAGGAAAGGTAAGAATATCAGTTTACGTTCCCTGAAAGATATGAGTTGAGTAGGTGTTTCCTACTTTCATTTCACAATTTGAACGTCATTCAAACTTCATTACCTTCCATTGAGAGATTGGAAGACAGGCCCTCAGAACATGAGCTTGTTCTGGATTGTGATTTTGGGGACAGTCCTGCAAGTCCACCCTCCAGTCTCACGGCATTTGGTGAAGCAGTGCAGTTATTTCCCATGTCTGTGGAATTTATTTTAGTTCAGAAGCATTTGCAGTGTTTCCTTTAAGATAAGAATTATTTCACCATTTCATCAATTACCTCCTCATCTTTGCTTTCCAGAAGGGCGCTATAGCTGCAGATTGTCTGGAGGGAGATGCAAAGTTGGAGAATGCTCAGGGGGTCAAGTCGAGCTGGAAGAGAAGTGCTTATTGCCTCTCAAGTGCTGCAAAGTCTTAAATTGAATCGTGAAAGGGTAAATGTGCTGGCAACCAAGGTGCATCTGAGACTGTGGCTGAAGCTAACTGCTGTTTCTGTAATTTATTCGCTCTTGACTGTGTACATTCCCATAAAACCTTCTCCATTTCTATTGAAGCGTGAATAAAGCCCTCACTGCATTGCTCACATGTCATGTCATGTGTCCTATTACAGATTTTGCGCAGTATGAATGATATTGTCGCTAATTTGGGGAATGGAGAGGAATGAAACTCCAACAAATAGCATAAATGCAGTCGCCTCTGTCGGCTGCAAAATAGCCTCCTTTAGAATCTTACATTTTGAGTCAATAGCGAATGATCAATTAATATTGTGTCAAATATGAACAGGTGTGTAATAAGCAGCTCCTTCCATTTCCATGGTCACCTTCATCTCGAAAGTGAACGGTGGCAGATATACAGGAAATCCAACGCCCTGCTAGTTTCTCTCTGATCCACTCACCATCCTGATTTGGAAATGTATCAGCGGTTACTTCTGTTTCATTAAAATCCTAGAATTCCCTCCCAATCGTTTCGTTGTGGGCCCCTGCAGAGCACCTGGCTAGCAAATGGTTCAAGTAGACGTTCACTCGCATCCCCATACATTTGCAAATGAGGCAACTATAACGAGCGACAAATAACAGAACTGCCAGCGTCACTGACGACACATCAGTGAAAAGAAATCAATGTTTAGTGAATTGAGTGAAGCTGTGCTTTTCGGGGAATTAATCTCTGGAGTGTCCTTCCCTCCCACACCGCGCTTCCATCTGATGACATCTCTGTCCTGTTGTCTACTCCTGCGTTGTCTTCCATCCTTCTGCTCTCTTTGACTCTCAAGACTCGATTGTGTAAGTGTTCAATTGTTGCAAATGTTCATAAATGAATGCAAAAACTAGAATTCGCACGAA
Organism: Chiloscyllium plagiosum; assembly: GCF_004010195.1. Classification (NCBI taxonomy): domain Eukaryota; kingdom Metazoa; phylum Chordata; class Chondrichthyes; order Orectolobiformes; family Hemiscylliidae; genus Chiloscyllium; species Chiloscyllium plagiosum. Next base: position 7,806,328 of record NC_057759.1, on the reverse strand, counting down.
TGTCGAGCTGACGTTTGCTGAAAGTATGATCAGATTAGATTAGATTACGTAGAGTGTGGAAACAGGCCGTTCGGCCCAACAAGTCCACACCGACCCGCCGAAGCGTAACCCACTCATTCCCGTACCTTTACCCCTATTACCTAACACTACGGGCAATTTCGCATGCCAATTCACCTGATGTGCACATCTTTGGACTGTGGGAGGAAACCGGTGCACCTGGAGGAAACCCACGCAGACACGGGGAGAATGTGCAAACTCCACACAGTCAGTCGCCTGAGTCGGGAATTGAACCCGGGTCTCTGGCGCTGTGAGGCAGCAGTGCTAACCACTGTGCCACCGTGCCGCCCACAAGTAAGCAATAAGGAGTGAAAGCAAGAAAGAGAGAAGGAAAGAAGTAAAGAAAGAAAACAAGCAAGCAAGCAAGAAAGAGAGAAACAAGTAAAGGAAAAACGAAAGAAAGAAAGAGATAACGAGAGAGAGAAGTAAATAAAGGAAAAATGAGGGAAAACAAACAAACACCCAAAGAAAGAAAGAAAGAAATGTTCCGACTGACTTCTGTCAACACCTCTCATATTTTCCGAGAGAAATGTATTGGTATCAGACCCAGTATATACACTAGTCACTGTATTGTACAGTACAACTGTACGTAGACCACCGCAATAACAGAATTACCCTCACATCCCCGAATAAAACGTAAACAAACATGGAAGAAGTTGACCGACTTCCCTCTAACTTTTGATCAGTTTGTCAATGCTAGTAAGGACGGTCTACTCCCATAAAATACCTACAGTGCGGAAACAAGCCATTCAGCCCAACTAGGTCTCTCCATAGCTTCAAAGGACAGCCTTGTGGACACAGGTATGACATGCAAACTCCACGCAGATACCGACCCAGGGTGAAAATGAACGCGGCAGTGCGAAACATATGCCATTCCTGGAGGGTAGCGGGTCCAATGTGACTGTGCTTGTGTCATTGTCCGGGAGGACTCGGTTATTGATGTGAGCCATTTGAGGATTTTTCCTAACTTGATTTTGCATTCAAAAAGCAAACATGGAATGTTTGTTAGAAGGGAGCTATAGGAGACCACTTGGTGAGTCAAGTTTGTGACATAGGAACTGGAGGAAGCCATTCAGTCTCTCAAACTAATCAGAAGAGGAGGTCATTAAGCCTCTCGGCCTTGCTGCACATGAACAGTGCCGTTCAATCAGGCGAAGGGCATTTACATACCCGCCCTTTGAGATGGTTGTCAACACAAAGGAGTCCATCCAAACCTCGATTATGTTATGCAGGAACAGAAGCACATCAACAAGTCATTAAAACATTTTAGAATTGAGGAATCAGGAGGAATCCCCTCATCCTGTCAAAATTTATCACACAGAGTCCTAAGTCTGTGACCCCCAATCTTGACACGATTCCATCTTGTCCTCGGTTCACCTGCCAGTAGAAACATCCTTTGTACTTCTATCTTATCTATTCCCGTCATAATTTCCTATGTTGCTTTAAGATCCTCCCTCATTCTTCTGAATTCCAGTGAACATAACCCCAGTCATACAGTCATACACTGATAGAAATGTACAACACGGTAACAGATATTTTCTTTCCAACTTGTTCACGCCGACAAGATATCCTAACCTATTCTATTTCTATTTGCCAGCAGCTCACCCATATTCTCCCAACGCGTCTTTATTTACATACCCGTCCAGATGCCTTTTCAATGTTGTAATTCTATCAGCCTACACCACCACTACATTTGGCAGCTCATTCCATACACGCACCGGCCTCTGACTGAAAAAGTTGCCCCTTATGCTCTTTTTAAATTTTTTTCCCTCTCACCCTAAACCTGGACTTCGTTCTGGACTTCTCAGCATTGACCCTGTATAAATCCCGAAGGATCTTCAATTTATCAACAAATTTGCTTCATTGTACTAAATTAGGATTAGTTCACATTCAGCCTTCTTTACCTCTTCACATGAAAATCCATCCATCCCAATGATCAAACTAGGTTCCCTATAGATAAGAGACCAAAACTGTTCACAGCGTTCTCGGTGTGAGCTGATTCATGCCTTCTATAGTTTGCATAAGTCACGCCTATTCTTATTCTCTATTCCCTTTGAAATAAATGGCAGCATTCCATTTGCCGTCTCTAGGACCTAATGAACCTGCAAGCCATCTTAATGAGATTTATACACAAGTATTCCGAAGTTATTCTGTGGTGCACCTTTCTGATACCAAGAGGAGACAGTATAATCAGGAATGTGCTGGAATGTACGATAAACATGTGCTGGACTTGGAGAGGGCTCCGGTGACAATCCAAAGATGTGCAGGCTAGGTTAATTGTGATGCCAAATTGCGCATCGTGTTCAGGGGTGTGTAGTTTAGGGTAAATGTCGAGTAATTGGGTAGGGGAATGGGTCTGGGTGGGTTACCTTTCTAGGGTAGGTGTGAACTCGTTGGGCCAAATGTGCGGTTTCCACACTGTACGGATTCTAAGATAAATAGTACACCAGAAATGATAACTTCACACTGAGAAACCAATGGAAGAAGCACAGTTCCTAAGACCACAGATGTAAGTGTCAAATTAGACTATTCAATTATTCAGGTCGGCTGTACCATTCAGTTGTGGCTTGCATGTTTCTCAACGTCATTGTCTCACCTTCTTCCCGTTCACCTTGATCCCCTTACTCATGCAACGAGGGTGTCAACTGCTCCTTGTCTATGTCTTCTCCACGTCGACTCGATCCAGCCCCTCAGCATTCTGTACATATAGATGACATCCTGCCTGAGCCTTCTAAACTCCATCGTGTATGGACCCAGAGTCCTCAACCGCTCCTGTTAAGACAAGCACTTCATCCTCGTGATCGTTCTTGTAAAGCCCAAGCAGCATTTTCCAAGACCTGCAAGTCGTTCCTTATGCACAGGGTCAGAAATGTTTCACATTTTCTTTTTACAAATGCGGTTGGATGGGAGCTTTATTGAGTCTCCACACTACATTTCATCTCTCCTCAGCCAGCCTTCTTGAAATGAATGCTAATGTTTCATGCGCCACCTTGAGTCAAATTGAACCTCGTGACACAGTCTCTCCTCATAAGCCAACCCCCTCAACTCCGGAATCCACCTAGTTACCCTCCTCTGCACTCTCTCGAGTGCCAGTACATTCTTTCTCAAGTAAGAAGACCAATTCTGCGTACAGTACTCCAGGTGTGACCTCACATGCACCCTGCACAGCTACAATATAGCCTCGCTGCTTTTAAACTCAATCCCTTTCGAGGTAAAGGACAAAGTGCCATTTACCTTCCTAATTACTTGTTGTGCTTGCAGACCAACCCGTTTTAATTCAGGCACAAAGATACCGAGGACCTCCTGCTTAGCTACATGCTGCAACATTTTGCCATTCAAGTAATAATCCTTTTTACTGTTCCTCCTACCAAAATAGATGGTTTCACATTTATTAACATTGGACTCCATCTGCCAGACCTTTGCCTACTCACTTAAAGTATTTATGTTCCTCTTCAATGTTTCACAGTCCTCTGCACAATTTGCTTTGCCACTCATCCTAGTGTCAAAACCTCTGTTCTCCATGTGTTACGAGCAACTCACAACGCAACATCATGGTCACCATCGCTAGCATCTACAACAACTTACCAATAACAGAACCAAATGAAAAATCTCCTCAGCTCTAATTGAGATAGCTAATCTTCTTCAGTAATACTGAAGGAGTTTCCTCACATGGCCGAGGACATGATTGGCTGAGAGTGACTGATATAGACATTTGAATGATGAGCAGATAACAAGTTTTGTGCACGTGTGTTGAAGTTATTGAAATCCATTATCAAAAAATGGGACAATATGAGATACAGAGAGGAAATTTAACGACGATGGCACACTATACATTTCATTATTTCTGAGCTTCAGAATGTTAGAAGCAGAGGGACCACGTAGACTAAAGCCAAGACCAGGAAAAGACACTGAAGGAGTTTGAAACAACATAAAATTCAAATTGAGCTGTCACTTTATGAGTAACAGGTTGTAGAATTTTTGTAATAAAATAGGAATGGGTATAATTGAAGTTATTGGACATTAGAGGGTCCAATTACAACAGTCACGTGGTTAGAACCATGCAACACAAAAGAGATCAATCTGCCTTTTCCGTCAACAATGTCAAAAAGAGCCCTGTAGAAACTGCAAAGTTCTTCTCAATCTTCTCTGAGAGCGAGTATCAAATTTGCAAGCGTTATCCCATATACAAGTCAAGCAGCAGCACGACAAAATCAAGTTTCACTATTTGAGATCAAACTTTGCCAAGAACAGCTCCTGCTGATTACTATCGTTCAGCTAATATATTAGTACTTATTTACATTGGAGGAATACTGTGAGTGGCAAGGGTCGAAAGAGTATACAGTGTGGCCCATTTAATGAAAACTTTACCAAGAATAGCTCAGCAGCAGCACCACTAAACGAGCAGCTTGGTTCCTAAGAGACATAGATACTAGCCTGACACTGCCATGGGTGGGGAGGTTATGAACAAGAGAGAGAAACATATTTGAGTTCATCCTCAACAATGTTCTGTCACAGGGTGGCACGGTGGTTCAGTGGTTAGCACTGATGCCTCGCAACACGAGCGACATGGATTCAATTCAATTGCGACGACCGTTTGCATGGTTTCCCTCCAAGTGCTCCGGTTTCCTCCGACAATCAGAAGACGTGCATGTTAGGTGAATTGTCCAAAGTATTCAGCGATGTGTAGGTTAGGTGCATTAGGCAAAATATTGGCCGGGGAATGGGTCTGGAAGGTTGGCGGGTTGGTGTGGAAGTGTTGGGCCAAAGGCCCTGTTTCCACACTGTCGGGATTTTAATTCTAATTCTTGATGTATCTGTCCAAGACCATGCAGCAAAAATTGATTATGTACATAGTCTTGGTGGAGACAGAGTCCTGCACTTTCATTAAGACTTCTCTCCATCATTTGGGTCACATTATCGTGGAGCTATACAGGATAGAACTCGAGCACTTCCAGCACGCCAATACTAGGATGCTGAGGAACATCAATAACAACAGCATTACAGTGTAACGCAATTTGCAAAATCACAGCTCTGCATCTCCTCCCCTCTTTTTAAAATTTTTTTTGTAATTTTTAATTTTTTTATTTTTTTAAATTTCAAAAATATACTTTATTCATAAATACTTTGATGATCTATACAACTGGACATGCCATACATATGTAAACATTCCATTTGTTTGCATACCGAAACAGAGTAATCATTGTGGAGGCACTGGAACGGGTGCAGAGGAGGTTTACCAGGATGTTGCCTGGTATGGTAGAAAGATCGTATGAGGAAAGGCTGAGGCACTTGGGGTTGTTTTCATTGGAGAAAAGAAGGTTTAGGGGTGACTTGATAGAGGTGTACAAGATGATTCGGGGTTTAGATAGGGTCGACAGTGAGAATCTTTTACCTCGTATGGAGTCAGCTATTACAAGGTGGCATAGCTTTAAATTAAGGGGGG
>NC_057759.1:7775251-7800430 GCF_004010195.1 Chiloscyllium plagiosum | reverse complement strand
AGCACAGTTGATGTTCGTCTCGGTGTGCGTCCCGGGGAACAGACCGTAGAGCACGGAGTCCCGCGTCACGGCGCTGCTCGGGACGGACCTCGACCGACACCACTGCATTCCTCTCCAGACTTCCTCTGCATAGGCACATTCCAGAAGGAGGTGTGTGACAGTCTCGCCCCCCCCCCCCCCGCAGCCGCTTCGAGGGCAGCGTGCAGTGCGGCTGAGAGTCCGGGCGTGCATAAAGGATCTCACAGGCAGAGCCCTTCTCACCACCATCTCCTCCCCTCTAACATTACCATTAAGCCAAAAGATCAGAGGATGAAGGTTTGTTCAAAGAAAAATACAGGAAGGCAAGGCAAGAGGAGCACAACTGAAATGTGGTGATGTTGACGAACTGGGCGAAGGGCTTATACCTGAAACGCCGATTCTCCAACTCCTGGGATGTTGCCTGACTTGATGTGCTTTTTCAGCACCACACTCTCGACTATGATCTCCAGCATCTACAGTCCTCACTTTTTCCAGGGGGAAGTGTTGCAAAATAGCATAAGCAGCAAGTGATAGAGATCACACAACCAATGAAATCAGCTCTGCTCACTGCGGTCCTGCAACTTACAGCAGTGAATGATGATGTGCAGTCAAGCAACTCATTGAAGCAAGATGTTCCACAAATATGCCCATCCTCAATAATGGAGGATTCCAACAGTTCTATGCAAAAGATAACGTAGAACCATTCTGAACAATAACACACAGAACATACATAGGATGATCTCTTTCAGCCCGTTCGAAAGCATCACAGATGCTAGTCTCCACCTATTTCGATTCATCTTGTCTGATATTAATTGATGGATGAAGGGTTTGGATAATGCAAAACCTGCGGGATTCCAGTAATAATTTCGAAGACATATCTAAGCTGTTCATGCTGGCCTAAAACACGAGCATCAACCTGAAAATATGGAAAGAATTGCTTGTTGTGAAAACATCCCAAATACTTTTTTTAAAAAGCAATTTATTATCGCCGATTCAGGGTATTCTCGATGAGTAAAATGTTGAAAGCCATCATCTGCCTTGTTGCCAAGCAGCATCTCCTCAGCTAACTCCAACTCATTGAAACTAAGACTTATTTCGCCAGTGCCACTCATTTCCTGACCTCATTCAAGTTTAATTCAAACATGAACAAAAAGATGAGCCGAATTTCAGAGGCAAAGTTGAGAACGACTGTGCTTACCATCGCGGCTGCATTTCACCAAGTCTGATGTCAATCCGCCCAAGAAATGGTGCAAGTGAGAATTGGAAAAAAAAACCTTGCACTGGTTAAAGTCATAACGGGTATTACGTCAGATGGTTTAGTGCAGGACGTTCCTTTCTGTTCCATGACATTTCTGCAGCAATTGCTATGGAGAGAGTTCCTGAGGAAGCTTGTACATACAGTCATAGAGTCATAGAAATGTACAGCACGGAAACAGACCCTTCAGTCCAACTCGTCCAGAGAGCACAGCCTCATCTAGTCCCACTTGACAGTACCCATCACATATCACTCCCAATCCTTTCTGATCATAAACCTTTCTAGATGCCGTTTAAATGTTGCAATTGTACCAGCCTCCACCACTTCCTCTGGCCAAAAAAAATGTGCCCTCTCGTTCTGGACTCACCCATCACAGGAAAGAAAAAACCTTGTGTATTTACCCTCTCCATGTCCCTCATGATTTTATAAATCGCCATAGGATTACCCTTCAGTCTCCTACGCTCCAGAGAACACAGTTCCAGCCTATTCAGCCTCTCCCTATAGCTTAAAACCTCAAACCCTGGTAATATCCTTGTAAATCTTTTCTGAACCTTTTCAAGTTTCAAAACATCCTAGAATAGGAGACTAGAATTGAATGCAATATTCCAAACGTGGCCTAACGAAAGTCCTGTCCAGCCACAATATGACCTCCCATCTCCTGTGCTCAATACTCTGACCAATAAAATAAGGCATACCAAACGCCTTCTTCACTACCCTATCTACCGGCGACTTTAATTTCAAGGAGATATGAACCTTCACTCCAACGTCTTATTGTTCAGGAACACTCCCTAGTACCCTGTCATTAAGTGTATACTCCTGCTAAGATTTATTTTTCAACAATGTAACACATCGGATTTATCTGAATTAAATTCCATCTGCTACTCCTCAGGGCATTGGCCCATCTGACCAAGATCCCATTGTAATCTGAGGTAATTTCTTTGCAGTCCACTACACCTCTAATTTTGGTGTCATCTGCAAACTTACTAACTGTACCTCCTCTGTTCAAATCCAAATCATTTTTGAAAATGACAAAAAGTCGTGAACCCACCACAGATCATTGTGATACTGCACGGGCATAGGCCTCCAGTTTGAAAAACAAACCTCTACCATCACCTTCGAGCCAGTCCTGTAGTTAATTGATTTGTTCTCCAAGTATTTCATGAGATCTAACCTTACTAACCACTCTTCCACGGAGAACCTTGTCGAACGCCTTACTGAAGTCCATATAGATCACATCCACCACTCTGTTCCCCTCAACACTTTTTGTTGCTGCTTCGAAATATGGCCCAATCATGTTCATGAGACATGACTTCCCACGCAAAACAAACATATTGATTAGCCGTAATCAGTCCTTGCCTTTCAAAATGCGTGTGAATCCTGTGCTTCAGGAGTCCCTCCATCAACTTGACCACCACTGACCTCAGGCTCACTGGTCTATAGTTCCCTGATGTGTCTTTACCACCTTTCTTAAATAGTGGTGACATTTTATCGAACCTCCAGTCTTCCAGTACCTCACATGTGACTATCAATGATAAAAATAACACAGTAAAACGCTCGGCAATCACTATTCTAGCTTCCCATAGAGTTCCAGGATACCCCTGAACAGGTCCTGGGGATTTATCCACCTTGATGCGATTAAGGACATCCAGCAGTTCCTCCCCTGTAATATGGACAATTTTCAAGATGACGCCAAAAAATAAAACAGACATGTCAGGCACCATGGTCAGGCAGCATCCGAGGAGCAGGAAAATCGACGTTTTCGGCAAAAGCCCTTCATCAGGAATGTCAATTTTCCTGATCCTCGGAAGCTGCCTGACCTACTGTGCTTTTCCAGCACCACTCTGATGTAAATTCTGGTTTTCAGCATCTGCAGTCCTCACTTTTGCCTATGTCAGGCACCATTGTCCTACCTGATGATTATACAAATAACCCGCATTCTCTGTTTCTTGGGATCGTGTGCTAGGCCCAACAACCTTCATCAACTACCTCGCTAACATCGTAAATTGAAAAGTGGGGATGTTTAAGACAATGTTGAGCACCATTCGTGCCTATCTCGGTCTTGAAGCATTCCATGTCACAATGCATCAAGACCTGGAAGATATGCAGATGAGGGTTGAAAAAATGGCAGTTTGCAGTTGTATAACACACATGCTAGACAATGGTCAGCTTGAAAAACAGAGAATTGAAACTTCATCCCTTGACACTCAATGCCATTTCCATCTCTGAATCTCCAGTCAAAAACAGCTTTGGGTTCAATGTCAAAAGGAAAGTGAACTTACTGATCTAGATGCGCATAACAACATATTGGCGAGTGAAGAAAGTTATCTGGGTATACAACAACATCTTGATCAACCGGGAAATGGGCCAAAGAATGGCAGATAACATTTGAAATGCATAAATATAATGTGTTGCATTTTGGGAGCTGAAACAAGGGGCAGGACCTACACAGTCAATGTAGATTCCTGGGGAATGATATAGAACAAAGCGATCGATGGGTCCAGGTTCAGCGTTCGTTGAAAGTCGAGTGACAGGTAGACAGGGTGGTGAAGAAGGCTTTAGGCATCCTTGCTTTCATCGGTCGCAGCTCATTGCAGTTGGGATGTCTTCTTGCAGCTAAACAAGGCGTTGGCAGGGATACATCAGTACTGAGTGCTGTTCTTGTTGCAACACTGTAGAAGGAATATTACTTATTGAGAAAAAGTGCAGAAGACTGTCATAGAATGACACCTGGAATGGAAGGCTTGAATGTTAAGGAGAAGCTGGATTAGCAGGGATGTTTTTCTTCCCTGGAGTGTAAGAGATTGAGGAGTGACGTTATAAGAAATGACGGTGGCTCAGCGGTCTGCACTTCCTTCCCACGTCTGCGTGGGTTTTGTCCAGGTGTTTCGCCGTTCTCCCACATTGCAAGGATGTGCAGGTTAGATAGATCTGCCACGTTAAATTACCAATAGTGTTCAGAAACGTGTAGGCTAGATGGGTTTATCATGTGAAATGTAGGGGCGTGGTCTGGCTAAGATTCTCTTCGGAGAGTCGCTGTGGGCTCGATTTCCACATTATAGGGGTTCTCTGAAAACTATGAAAGATGTAACTTTTTGGATACCCAAAGGCATTTCTCCATGTTAGGGTATCTGAAACCAGACTGCATAAATTTAAGGGGAGCAGGTAGAGTTCCAAAACGGTCGAAAGGAGTATTTTCTTCACACAGACGGTGGTGAGTGCTTTGAAGGTGCAGACAGAGGTCGTGGTGGATGCGAGAACACTGCTAAGAATCCTTTCGACAGGTACATGATTGGGATATTTATTAGTGGATATAGACCCAGCATAGGTAAATTGAGCAGTCAAACACATGCAAATGAGGATGGTGAGTGGCTTTGAAAGTTGCCACTCAGGTGGATAGAGCTTGTAAGAAGGCCTATGGTGTATTAGCGTTCATTAGCAGAGGGATTGAATTCAATTGAATTGAATTCCTCCACTTCAATTAGCAGAGGAATTGAAGTGATGTTGCAACTGTACAGGACTTTGGTTAGGCCACATTTGGAGTACTGCGTGCAGTTCTGGTCGCCACACTTTAGGAAAGATGTGGAAGCTTTGGAGAGGGTGCAGAGAAGATTTACCAGGATGTTGCCTGGAAAGGTGGTGGGGGCATGGAATGCGCTGCCTGTGGGAGTGGTAGAGTCAGAATCATTGGTGACCTTTAAGCGGCAATTGGATAGGTACATGGATGGGTGCTTAAGCTAGGACAAATGTTCGGCACAACATCGTGGGCCAAAGGGCCTGTTCTGTGCTGTATTGTTCTATGTTCTATGTTAGACCTTGATGATGGTTGTCTTCCAATTTAACTGTTGCCCTAATGTTCACAATTGTTTTCTGTTTGAAAGTGCTGTGTAAGGACTGTGGATAAGTTTGTACATGGCATTATTTAGATGCCAGATATGGCTGCTGATGTGACTAATTATGAAAACTGCGCAGCAGGGACAAGGCGGACCGATTCCATGCTGTAATCCTCTGTGACTCGTTGACTCTATATAAATTTATTGAGTCCAAGTTTGTGATAGACCGGAGGTGTCCTGCAGCAACAACTCACTTCGCGATTCCGAACAGCCTGCCCACCATCGACATGGGCTTATGCCAGAAATGTCGGATTTCCCTGTTCCTCGGATGTTGTGGTTTTCCAGCACCACACTCTCGACTCTGATCTCCAGCATCTGCAGTCCTCACTTTCTACTGCACCATGGATAAGACACTAGTGGAGGTTGTGATGGATTACATCCCATTTACCCAGATTAATGAAGCGTCATCCCTCGTCCTCAGGTTCTCAGCAGCAACAATATCTGCCAACCAAAGTGAATTATGTAGAAATTTACCGATATTCCTTACACAGCACTTAATATTAATTTGAGCTTAAATGCGGTAATAAGACTCACTTTTTCAAAGTTCCTTATTGCATACTGTGCACTGTTGCCATTATATTGTATTCATAAAAATGAACGAAATATCTGAATGGATTTGTGCTGACTGGAGAAACGAAATCTGTGTTTTTTCAAAGCACGTACGAATACCACAATGAAACTTTGTTCTTTGTGATCAGTACGGTGTTGAAAATATTTACATAGGTATGTATAACTTGAGGCATTGACAGTGTGGAGCTGACACACACTTGCTTTTGTTTATGAGAGATTCAAAGCAACATGCTATGTGCTGCGGTTTTCCATCTCGTTTGTCACACATCCTCTAAGGATCTGTTCCAGGGTGCAGAAGTATGAAGCTGAGGTGTTACACCAGAATTCAGCAGCATTGATGAACCTGTGACACATGGTTGTTAGAGCGTAATTTGAGAAGAATATACAATTGCTTTCAAACATGTAGTAAAGCCCCTGTTGAACCGTTGCCCAGTCTGTTCCGTGCAGTTCCTATTATTTCGGGATGTCTTTAACTGCACTGTTGCGGGAATTAGGTGACTAACAGTTCAGATCCAGTTAAGGGGATGACCAGTGCTTGGTGTGTGTGTGTGTGTGTGTGTGTGGGGGGGGGGGCAGCTATTAAGCCCAGTAACACTGTTTAACACAAGGTTCTTTTTAAAAGACATTTCAAAAGTATTTTTGGTTGTCTGCATGCTGCTGTGTTCACTAAACTGATCATGAATCAGCTGTTTAATAAAGTCTTGAAACTGTGCAATAATTAGATGTGCATTTGTTAATTTAATTATTGTTCACTTCAATTATCATCAGCTAAAATACAATGACGTGCGGTTTGTTTCAAATACCAAAGAAGGAAAGTAATATGAACTCCTTCTTGTATAAAACAAAAAAAAAAACTGTGGTATATTATTCAGACTAATGAAGCAATAATTCGACATGTTTGTAAGGGAGGATTCTGTGACCAACCTATGCCCCACACAACATTGTTATTTTCGATGATCTGTACTCTTCCACCGAAAGGATAGAGCCTACAGAAAGGTCAGCTCCTTTGAATATAGTCAATGTAGCGCCCATGATTGATGACATACACAAAGTTGTGATTCAACAGTATGATTGAAAATCACAAGTTTTTGGTGCACTGTTCCTTCATACATGAAGTGACTTGATGAAGGTAAAGCACACTGAAGGCTTGTGATTTTGCATAAACATTTAAGACTATAAACTGTGACCACCAGTGCAACATCTGCACCTTAACATCATGGCTTGTAATTTATGCCAGAATGCATAGTTACTTGTGACATCAGGTTAAGCACGAGAAACGAAACCTGTTTCTCATTGCCACGTACCACATCACTTGGATGAGTACTTCTCCATTTAACAATATTGAATAAACCTAAATCTAAATCAAAACATAAATGGAAAATCCGAGTGTGCATTGTTTCTGTGGTTGAAATTTAATTTTAAATGAAGGGTTGATGTGCTAAGTTGTTGCTTGCTTATTTCCAATTCAATTTTGTGGTATTGATGTTATGATAGTGACAAGTATGATTGATGATCTGACTGTAAAGTCACTGATTTATTTCTGAAATAGCGACCAGTTATAGATGTCAAAGGCCTTCTTCTAACGAACGACTATGCAATTGGCTGCCAGATAGGTGAACCACTTCTGAATACGAATAGTCGAGGCACAAAAATAGACCTCTGAAGGGAAGATGTTGATTTAGCTGTCTAGTGAGATGAACTTATAGCCTTGAAGAGAGCCATTGCTTCCACCTCACCAGTTACTGTGCACAATGAGTTGCAAATTGTAAGTTTAATTTTAAAGATAACATTCAATCTTTCAGTTTATCTGCCTTTTAGACCCAGATAGATGGGAATAACGGGCCAGCTTTCTAAAATTCAGATAAAATGACTAACTGTTACAATCAGCTGAAGTCTGACCATAGATCAAAGATTATGAAACATCAACATACAAGTATCCATGTATGCATTCATCTACTTATGATATTCATTAACTGCACTTAGATACAGACAGGCAGGCAGAGCAAAAGTAATAAATGGTGTTACGAATAGATGAATACAAGCACTTTATAAATTTGAAATGGCAATGCTTTGTCTGCTGAAAACAGGTGATTTTTTTGCAGAATGCTGATTAAGAGGTTTGATCATTGAAAGGATCATTACACTGTCAAAATTTGTGACGTGGGAAAGGCGCAGTCGGTTATGCAGCATCCGAGGCGCAGCAGAATCGACATTTCGTGCATAAGCACTTTATCAGAAATGTGAGGATAAAAGGGGCTAAGAGAGAAATGGGGTTGGGAAGGGGGGAATGTAGCACAGAAGGCGATAGATGGATACAACTGGGGGGGGGGGGGTGTGTGAAACAGTCGGTGGAAAGCCTGGAGTGGATAGGTGGGAAGGAAGATGGATAGGCAGGGCAGTTAAAGAGGGCAGTGCTGAATTGGAGGGCTGGATCTCGCATGAGGAGAACCCTCCAAATCGGTATCACTTTCTGGACCTATCCTACCTGTCCATCTTCCTTCCCACCTATCTCCTCCATCCCCGCCAGCCTAACGTTATTACTCCCTACCTGCCACCACTTATCTCCTTCCCAGCTACCTTCATCCAAACCCATCCCTACCCTACCAATTATCTCCCAGCCCCCTCGACATTCCTGATGAAGGGATTTTTCCCAGAATGTCGACTCTCCTGCTCCTCGGATGCTGACTGACCTGCTGTGCTGTCCAAACGCCACACGTCTCGTTTCTGACTCCTGCAGCTCTCACTGTTTTCTAAAGGATAATTTCAGTAGACCATGCAGGTAGGGGTCATTGAAATGCCTTCGCAATGTTTTCCTCAGCATAGAAATGTCTTTGTATCTTATGCAGCTATAAAGGAAGTTGAAAGTTGTATGGTTCGTTAACTGCCCTTCGACCATCCTAATTACTTCAAGAATTAGTACATGTACATGCGAAGTGTTCTCTTCTCCTTAAATCTACGTGCATAACGTATACATTTAGTCTACATTCAGATGTAAAGACTCTACTGTCAACGAGTTTCGATTACCGATGCTACATCAGCAAGCCCAGAGAAACTAAGGGCCGACCGCAATCCCTCAGTTTCGATCTCGTCTTGGAAACTTGAAACCGAGGCCGACCAGCACAAAAGCAAGACATGACACTACGGTGCCTCGACATCGAGGAGGCCCGACCAGACGAACTGCAGGACACTCTGAATGCTCATGAATGGACTGCTGTCGAGGACCCCAGTGAATGCACCTACCTACCCGACGGACATTAGAACCACAAGCCCGATCGCCTTCCTGCCTCTCATGTGTCAGTCTCGAGAAAACCCAGAACCGAAGCCCCACGACCGCTTAAACAAGGAATATGATGACCCCACATAGTGGAGGTCCCTACGAAACAGGATAGAAGACCCTCACAACAGTCAAGGTTGTGGCTGGCACACAGGACCAAACCACGACCACGTCCATACCTCACGATGCCTGGGGTCAACCAAAACCAGCCAGCTATCCGGGAAATGTGGGAGACGGGCTGGACTTCAGGTCAGACTGAACTGACGTGGTTTCCTGTCCCATCGAGCACCCCAGCATGCTTCTTGCAAACAACTAAGCTATTGACTAAAACGATCTGAAGAATAGACTTACCTTCCAAAGGGAATTGGGAGACTGCTGTGTGCTTTGTTTACATGCTCTGTTTACAGATAGATGGTTCATACCTGCTACGTCTGACAGTCAATCATAGAGTCCGTACAGAGTCATAGAAACTGTACAGTGTGGAAATAAGACATTAAGCCCAACAAGTCCACACCAACCATTTAAAGTGTACCCCACCCAGACACATTCCCTTACATTTCTCCCATCTAATGCCCTCAGTTTACACATCCCTGAAGACTATGGGATATTTAGCAAGGCCAATTCACCTAGCATTTTTGAACTGTAGGATGAAACTGGAGCACCCAAAGGAAAACCATGCAGATGGAGGTGAATGTATAAACTCCAATAGACAGCCACCCACGGATGGAATCAAACCTGGGTGTCTGACGTTGGGAGGCAGCAGTGCTAACCAGTGTGCCATCGTGCAGCCCAGCAATGCTTCACAAACTGAGGATTTCTCAGTTCACGAAATGAATGGATTACCTTCCTTGGGCGATGGAAGGGCCGGTGGATTTTGCTTCCAATCAATACCTCCTTGAGTTCAGACGTGATGACCCGGAGGAGTTACTGCTCCCCCGGCGTAGAACATCTTACAGTCAAGTGTCATCTCTCCTACTTACTGCACGGCTTCACCTCTGCTAGCCTGACAGAAGTTTACATCCTACCCTATCTTGAAGTGAAAATTGCACTTGCCAATGTTGACAACACGACAAACAGGTTTAAGGCAGAATACCCCGAGGCCTTGTTCATCACAGCTGGTTAGTGCAATCAGCCCAACCACATAAGGATCCTTACAAATTAACATCAACAAGTCTCCCATCCGCCTAAAGATCCAAATATGTTGACCATTGCTACACAACCATCAAAGACGTCCACCATTCCATACCCTGCCCCCACTTTGGAAAATGAGATCACAACGCTGTGTTCCTCTTCGCAGCATACACGCAGGCACTGAAGAGTGACAACCCAGTTGAGGAAGTCGTGCAGTCTTCGTTTGAGGCAACAGAACGGCGTTTGCCGGACCGCTTAGAGACAGTGCACTTGGCCATATTCAAGATCTCTGCGTTCCACTTAAAAGAAACGTGACACTACCGTTTAGATTTGGAGGAGCTGGTATTGGATTGGGCTGGACAAAATAAAAAAAAAACACACACAACACCAGGTTAAATTCCAACAAGTTTATTTGGAATCATGAGCTTCCGAGACGCTGCTTCTCCATCAGGTGGTTATGGAGCAGAATCATAAGACAAAGACTTTATAACAACAGGATTGCAATGTCATAGAATGTAATAGTGCAAAGCATTTAGCTTATGTCTTTCATCTTTAAGAATGACCAAGTTCGTTTGATTCCTTCACATGTAAATCTCAGAACATTTTAGTAGTTATATTCTCAAGATATTTTTAACAATAGGTGTCATCTCAGCTAGGAGAATGCACTGAAGGTGTGAAGTTAAAGTCTGTTTGTGTCCCAATCTTAGATCAGACTGATTCTATTTCGAAAGTGAGATTTACAAAATCTTGTATGGATTTATGCTGTTTTCGAACAAAGCAAAATGCGATTCTGCAAGTACAAATTCACCCCAAAAACGTTTATATGTGTGTGTGTGTGTGTGTGTGTGTGTGTGTGCAGGGGAGACCGACTGAGTGTATGTACTTGGGTGCATGTGGGGGTGTGAGTATCTGTGAGAGAGTGTGTGTCTGTCTGTGAGTGTAATGCGGTATATTTCTGTGAGAGGGTGCGTGTGTAGATGTGAATGTGGATTGCGTATGTGTGAGATTTTGAGAAATAGCTTGTGCATGAGAGAGGGTCTACATGAGTGTGTGCGTCTGGTGTGTGTGTATGTGTGTGTGCTTGCTGGTGTGCATGTGTGTGTGAGAGAGTGGAAAATGTAGTGGGGTTACCTATAGAGCGGCAGGAACCCACGGTTCTGGTTGAGACCATTCCCACGTGTACCGAACCTGGCTATCAGCATCTGCTCAGCCACTTTGCATTGCTGTCTGTTCCAAAATCCGCCTTGGAGGATGATCACCCGAAGGTCCGAGGCTGAATGTCCCGGGATGCAGACGTGTTCCCTGAAAGGGAGGAAACACGCCTGGTTTGTGATTGTTGTGCGGGGTCCATTCTTCTATTTCCGTAGCCTCTGCTCGGTGTCACCAATATACCACACCTCAGGGCATCCTCACCTGAAGCGTTTGAGATCGACAACATTGGAGAGGTCACATGAGTACCTGCGACGTACATGGTGCATGTATCCCGTCGTGCAATGGTGGTATACACCATACCACGATTACACGTGGGGACACCACCAACTACGTATGCCACAGATACTCATGTGACGTGGCCAAGCTTGTCTATCTCATATGTGTTAGGCAATGCTGCCCTGAGGCATGGTGCATTGGCGAGGCCGAGCATAGGCAGCAGCAATGGACGAATGGACACTACACAACCTCACCAGTCAGGTGTGTTCCCTCCCAGTCAGGGAACACCTAAGTGGTCTGGGACGTTCAGCCTCGGACCTTCGGGTGGCCATTCTCCAAGGTGGAATTCGGGACAGGCAACAACGCAAAGTGGCAGCGCAGATGCTAATAGGCATGTTCGGTTCCCATGGGGTTGGCCTCAACCGGGACCTTAGGTTCATGCTACACCACAGGTGACCCCACTGCACTATACACTCTCCTCTCTCTCTCTCTCTCTGCCTCTCTCTCCCTCTTTCTCTCTCTCTCTCACACACATACACGTTTGTGGGGTGAATTTATAATTCAAGAATTACATTTTATTTCGCTCAAAAACTGCACAAATCCATGTAAGATTCTGTAGCTCCCACTTTCGAAATGGAATCACTCTCACCTAACATAGGGACACACACTTTAACTTCACACCTTCAATGCCACCTTACTGAAATGCCACCTATTGTTAGAAGCTATCTTGAGAAAGCAATTTTTTAAAAAATGCTGAGATTTACATGTGAAGGGACCGAAATTAACATGGGCATTCTAAAAGATGAAAGACGGAAGCTAAAGTTGTTTAATGTTACATTCCTGTTACATTAACAATGTAATCCTGTTGCTATAAATTCTATGTTTTCTGATTCTGCCCCAAAGCTGCCTAATGAAGAAGCAGCGCTTCGAAAGCTACTGTTTCAAAATAAATCGGAGAGACCTGGTATTGTGTGATTTTTAACATGATCGTTAAATTTAATTTGTAAGTGTATGGGAGATTATCTGTTGAAGAAGGTAGCTCAAATGTTGCCGAACTGCAAACGATGCATGAATCAGCAGATCCAATGCCTACTGAACTTCAGGTCTGTGGCGGATGTCAGGCAAACTTGACCTATGCAGAAGGTTCAGGTAAGTACTTTGAAACACCATCAGCGATGCCACGAGTCAATACTAAATTAAGCTTGAGATCCAGGCGAATTACATGTAACCCGATGTTTGGCAAAGATTGCATGACATAGAAGGCACAAAATGAATTCGAACAGAATCTTGGCAAAAGTACATCCCTACCGGATGTGTCCAGTGCATTCTCCACTCGCATTGAGCAGGAGGTCAATGAAACAGAGTCGGATGGACTTGCATCCAAAATCACCACTGCAAACGTTAGATCGGCCTTTGTGCAAGTAATTATCGTGGAACACAATCGTCCTGGATGGTGTCCCCACCAGTGGCGTCACATCCCGCGCAGCAAGATGCCGGGAGTATTCACAGGATTTTTTAACTCCTTCTTACTATGATCTGCCGTCCCCACCTGCTTCAATAAGACCACCGTAACTCCAGTGCCAAATGAAAATCATGCCGCATGCCTCAATGGCCACTGCCAGGTGGTTCTGAACTCCATAATTATGAGGGGTTTTGAGACGTTAGTCATAGCTCACATCAAAGCCAGCCGACAAAATTTCATTTATTCTTCGCACTTTTGTCTACTCGTGCAATGGACCCAAAGTAGATATCGTCTCAATGGCCCTACATTCATCCTTCAACTATCTGAATAACAAGGACACGTACATCAGGCTCCTGCTTATTGACTACAGTTCCACCTTCAACATCCAACGAAAATTGTCTCGAAACTCCGAGATTTAGGCCCTGGTTCCTGCTCTGTAACTGGATCAAGACTTTCTGACCCACAGACAACAATCATTAAGAATCGGTGTTAAAACATCGTTCGTTATTGTCCGAAACACCATGGTCCCGCAAGCCTGCTCATTCAGCCCCTGCTCTGCATCTAACACACTCTCGACTTCATGGCAAAATTCTGTCACAACACAATTTTAAAATCCGGTGACGCCATCGCTCTTATAAGGCGGATATCAAGTAATGATGCGATACAATACAAGAAAGAAATAGAGTGATTTGCAGCATGGTGCAAAGACAACAATCTGTCCATCAACATCAGCAAGATGAAAATGCGAGTTATTGACTTCAGGAAGCGACGTGGAGGACACACCCCTGTCTACATATGTAGTGCTGAGTTGGAGACGTTCAAGGGCTCTGGCAGTTCCTGTGAGTGATGTTCACCAACAATTCGTCCTGGCCCTCCTATGTAGACGCCATGGTCAAGAGAGGGAAATATCCCTACTGGAGGCTAAACAATTTTGACATTTCCACAATGACTCTTCCAAAATTTTGTAGATGCACGATTGAAAACATTCTGTGTGGATGCTTCACAGTGTCGTTTGGCAACTGCTCTTACAAAGACACCAAGAAACTAAAGAGAGCCGACAACTCAAACCAGTCCGTAAAGCAGAGCAGAACTCCATCCATTGATTGAATCTAATTTTTTCCTAACTCGGGACAGCGACCGACATAATTAACTATCCCTTCCACTCTGGTTAAACTGTTGTCCACACTCTCCTGTCAAGCACCGAATAGAGAAGTTCGTATCTGCATATGAATAGATTGAGGGCAGCTTTCCCCCCGATTATTAGACTTCTGAATGGATCTCCCAAATTCTAAATTCAAAGTTCATGTCGCTCTCTGTGCATGTTCTCTGCAGCCGTGCTGTTATATTTCTCGCTGTATTCTACTAGCTTATGCATGTTGTATCATATGGTACACACATACAGCACGAAAACAAATGTTTTCAATGTATCTGGATTCGTGTGAGAATAATAAATCAAATAAAATCAATCTTATAATTCGATATTTGCTGAGGATTATGGACATTTGGAGATCTATTTCTTAACAAGAAAATGCAGAGCCATTTTATCAGCTTGTCAACCACACTGATGCTGATATTGCTAACTGAGAAAGGTCTTTAAATTGAAATTTTCACTCTTATTCTCACCACATAAATAGCACCTAAATTGTTGGGATCTCCGGACTTTTAAACACATTTTATTCAATGACCAATCGCTGTGACAATGGGCTCGATATTTTATAGTTGCACAAGAGAAACCATAGATCCACAAATTATCTGAGTTGCAGTCCTCCCATGAGTTATTTGATTTGAATTTAAAACTAATTTTCTTCAGGAGTAAATTATGTGGCCTGGAATACATATCACTGTCAGAATACTAGTTGACTGCAACAAATAAATCTTTAAAATCCCATAATTCTCAGCAAATATCGAAATACAGTAATATTTTGATTTGTTTTCTTAATGTCGCATGTACATCTGTTTTCGTGCTGTATGCAGGTATCATATGATACAACGTGCACAGGCTAATAGAACAGAGCGAAAAGTACAATAACACGGCTGCAGTTTACTCTTAACTGCGTTCAGACCAGTAATAGAAACTGCAGCCGTGTTATTGTACTTTTCGCTCTGTTCTATTAGACAGAAATGCTGGCTGTGCTCGGGACACCTAAATCATATGCATTAATAAAAGAAAACACACTTTAAGGAGAGCACCATCTATGTGTCACCGCTGCCTAGGAATGTAATGTTTCACACCTGCACATAACATGTTGATATTTGACGCATAAGTCTAGAGTGTGGGGCTGGAAAAGCACAGGAGGTCAGGCAGTATCCGAGGAGGCGGACCATCGACATTTCGGCATCAGTCCATAATCAGGAATTCAGATATGTCAAACTTGTGCTCAAGTTGATCATCACTCAAGAATCGATACATATTCATCAGGTGCTTCTCGTGGATGATTAATTTTCGTACTCCTTTGCGATTTTTATATTCGTCATAAGCAGTGCAAATAGAAATTCTTGGCCATATGCATTTACTTGCACCAACAATCAGTTTGTTTTGTTCCTTTTTTCAAAATTAAATGTAAAGCAATTGCTGACCCAGCAAAACGCAATCCATTATTTAGTGGATCGCATTAGCACGTTGAATCACACTGATATTCCGTATGGCACAGATACAGCATTTCGTTTACATTAAACTGCAAAGTTGGGTGTGGTGAAAGTTTCCCTATGACTTTGGAAGTTAGTCTTCATATAGTTTAATTCTCATTATGTTCTGGTAAAAGGAAAACTTACTAAAAACAAAAAAAATTCCGTCGAGTGAAAGACCAACATTTTATACAGAAAAGGAAAATAAAGAATTCCTGTTTTGTGTTTTATATCTTGTTGCATTAGGATAACCATTTCAGGGCAGAAATTGAACAGTCTGTCGTTCTAACTTGACGACAGGCAAAAATTCCATCAATAATATCATCTGTGGTAAGAGATAGAAAATAGTCATCATGGAAGATTTGAAATCACGTGCTTGACTGTCACGTACCATATTACTTCTTCATCCACAACAATCACATTATTATAATGAAGAACAAGAATAACACAGAACATTACAGCGAGAAAAGGCCCTTCGGCTTTCGATGTTGCGCATACTTGTGAAACCAATATGAAGCCAATGTATCCTAATTTATTCCATTTTCATCCAAATGTTTGTCCACTGACCATTTAAATGCCCTTAACGTTGGTAAATCTACTATTGTTGCAGTGTGTTCCATCCCCCTACTCTCTTTGAGTAAAAATAAAAACCTCTGGTACGTGTCCTATATCTATCACCCCTCAATTAAAAGCCATGTCCCTTCTTGCTAGCCATATCCACCCGACAAAAAAGGCTTTCACCGTCCACCCTATCTAACCCTCTGATTATCTTCTCTGTCTCAATTTAGTCAACACTCAATATTTTTCTCTCTAATGAAAACAGCCTCAAATCCCTCAGTGTTTCCTCATAAGACCGTCCCTCCATACCTGGCAACATCCCAGTAAATGTCCTCTGAATCCTTTCCAAAGCTTCCACATTGTTCCCATAATGCAATGACCATGACTGCCCGCAATACCTCAAGTTTGGCTGCATCAGAGATTTGTGCAGTTGCAGCATGACCTCGTTGGTTCCGAAACCTAATCCATCCACTAATAATAGCTAACACAACGTATGTCTTCTTAACAATGCTATCAACCTGGATGACAACTTTCAGGGATCTATGCATGTGGGAACCGAAATTTCTCTGCCCATCTGCCAAGAAAATTAACATGAGCCCCGTTTACTTTACTCCTGTTGCTCCTGCCAATGTGAATCACCTCACACTTTTCCACATTATATTCCATTTCCCCCTCTCAGCCCATCTCTGCAGCTTATCTATCTCCCTCTGCAACCTTCAACATCCTTTGTCACTGTCCACAACTCCACCGACGTTCGCAAAATTACTAGCACTTCTTCCTATGCCATCATCTTGGTCATTTACGAACCTGACAAACAGCAGTGGCCCCAAAACAGATCCTTGCAGTACACCACTCTAACTGAACTCCAGAATGAACATTTCTCACCAACCACCACACTCTGTCTTCTGTCAGCTGGCCAATTTCTGATCCAAACCGCAAAATCACCCTCAATCACTATCCTCCGTATTTTGTGCAATTGCCTACCGTGGGTAAACTTAGCAAATGCTTTACTGAAATTCATATACACCACATCAACCGGTGTACTCTCATCCACCATCTCAATGTACTCAATAAGGTTTGTGAAGTACAATCTACCCTTCACAAAACTGTGTTGACGATCCCTAATAAACTTACTCTGCATTAGATGATTATAAATCCTACCTGTTATAGCGTTAACACACAACTGAATTAAGGCTCACTGCTCAATAATTACGAGGATTGTCTCTACTTCTCTTGTTGTTCAAGACAACAATTACTATCCTCCAGTCTTCTGGCACTATTCTTTTCGACAATGACGACATAAAGATCAAAACCAAAGGCCCTGCAATCTTCCCCGGCTTCCCGGAGAATCCGAGAATAACTCCCATCTGGTTAAGGGGATTTATCTATTTTCACACTCTCAAGAATTGCTGACATCTCGTTCTTGTGAAGCTTAATCGCGTCCAGTTTGGTCGCCTATATCTCAGTATTCTCCTCAACAACGGAGTCTTTTTTGAGTGTGAACACTAACGAAAAATGCTCACATAGTGGTTCCCCTAAATCCTGGGATTGCACACACAATTTCGTACTACTATCCTGGATTAGCCCCAGTCATTCTCTCGTCATTCTTTTCTTCCTGTTATACCCCCAAAAAGTTTTAGTTATCTTTAACTCTATCTACCAACGACTGCTCATGTCCCATAGAACATAGAACATAGAACATAGAAGAATACAGCGCAGTACAGGCCCTTGGGCCCTCGATGTTGCGCCCTTAGCTGTAGTCTCCCGGGTTCACCTCAACTCGGCCGCTGCTCCCACTCAAAATGTCCCCTCCTGTCTCTTCGCTCTCTCTTCCAATCTTTCTTCGCTAACTAGTAAGACTCAAACGCCCCAACTGAGCCTTCACGTCTCATGCTAACTTAAGATTTCGTTTTTCTCTTGACAAGACATTCAACTTCTTTAGTATACCATGGCTCCTGCTCTCGAACACATCCTCTCTGCCGGACAGGTACATAATTAACAAGGATATGCAGTTGCTATTCCTTTGATAAGCTCGATATGTCAATTGTGTCCATCCCCTGCAGATTCTTTTCCCATCATTTATGCCTAATAGCATCATAATTGCCTTCCCTCCTGCATTATATTACTGTGCGTTTCCTTTATTAAACACATCCGAATTGTGATCACTATTACCAGAGTGCTCACCTGGTTCCAGATCTAACACGTGGCCAGTTTCATTACCCAATACCAAATCCAATTTCACCTCGTCCCTTGTTGGCTTGTCTCCACAATGTGTCAGAAAACCATCCCACACACGTTGTTAAAAAGAAATGACCAATTTAGAGCACTCTAACTCACATTTCCAGTCAATAATTGTAAAGACAAAGTACCCCATAACAATTACCTTGTTAGTCACGGTTCTGTCCAGAATTATCATTACTATCGGTTCCTTTACATTTCTGGTACTATTTGGAGACATATAGACATCTCCCAAACGGGTGACCCTTCCTTTCATGTTTCTAACCTCAGCCCACACTATCTCAGTAGACGAGTTCTCAAACGTCCTTTCTGCCATCATAATACTGTCCTTGACTAACAATGCCACAATTCCTGCTCTTTTACCATCTGCTCTGTTCTAGCTGAAACATCTAAAACCTGGAACCTGTCACAACTATTCCTGTCCCTGCTGTATCACTTTCTCCGAAGTGACGACAACATCGAAGTCCCAGACGCCATCTTATTCTGGATGCTCCTATCGTTGATGTTGACACTCTTCAAACCACCTTCCTACTAGCTGCTGAACTCTTGCGAACTTCAAATGGAATTTTTGGCCTGACTACTCTGGATACTGTAACTACAATTTAGGTTCCCATACATCTGTTGAATTAGTTTAAACTATCCTGAGGAGCTTTGGCAAATTTCTCCACCGCACACCCCCAAACAAAACTTGGTACGCCTATGGTTCAGGTGTATACCATTCTGTTTGAAGAGAATCCACCGACCTCAGCCTGAGCCCCAATTATCCTGTGTCCAAAATCTTCTCTCCTGCACCATCCATGTCGGCATGTGTTCAACTTGTCTCTCTCCCTATTCCTCGCCTCGGTAGCACGTGGCACGGGGAAAAAGAAACAGGGACAACAATTCTTTTTGTTCTGGCAATAAGATCCCCCACAGTTCCCTGAATTTCTGCCTTAAATCCCCACTCCTTTTTCTACCTATGTCATTAGTCCCTATGTGGATCACGACTTGGTGCTACTCCCCCTCCCCCTCAAGAATCCCGAAAACATGATCGGAAACTTGAAGGCAACACACCAATCGTGAGTCTCTCTAGTTCCCACGGAAACACCAATCTGTCCCCCTAAGTATAGAGTCCCCAATGACGAATGCTGTGCTCAGCTCCCCCTTCCCATCTGAGCAACAGGGACAGACTTTGTGCCAGAGAGCTCTACTCCATGGCTCACCGCTGGCAAGTGGTCGTCTAACACTACACAATACATTATACTTTGTATTGAGGCGAACTGCACAGAGGTTCCCTGCATTGTCTGCTGGTTCTCTTCCCATCCCCTGACAGCAACCCACTTGCCCCTTGCTTGCACCTGAGGTGTGACTACCTCCCTTTAACTACTCTCAATAACTCCCTCCGTATCCCAAAATATCCGAAGTTCATCCAGCTCCAGCTCCACTTCCCGAATGGAGTTTTCCAAGAGCTGGAGTTGGATGCATTTCCAGCAGATGAAGTCATCAGGAACACGAGCGGTGACCCTTACCTCTTACATTCTGCAGGAGGAGCATTCAACTGCCCTGCATGCCATTCCCACTATTCCAAATCCCCTAAGTGACTTGGGAAATATAAGGTGCTAAAAATACTAGCTAACTTACCATTTCGGCCAATACCAATAAGAAGAAGAGCAAGAAGAAAGAGACGAAGGAGCAGGAGAGGGAGGGGACAAGCAGAAGGGGGAGCAGAAGCAAAACGAGAACGAGGGGGAGAAGAAGGAGAAGGAAAAGGAGAAGATAGACAAGGAGAAGTAGAATCCGAAGAAGAAGAACAAGATGGAAAAGGAGACAAAGAAGGGGGAGGAGGCGAAGGGGAAGGACGAGGAGAAAGAGGAAAAAGGGAAGGGGTAAGAGAATAAGGAGGAGTAGGGGGAGTAGGAGAAGGAGAAAAAGCAGATTAAAAAAAAATCATTGTTGAGGACTGCAATTCATGATCCACAGCGTTTTGGGAGCAAGCATTCAAAATGTGTCCTGTTGAAGAATGTTATTCATATATAGTGCAGTTCCTGATTCTCATGCGATGTTTGCTTTGTCATGACCTCTCTGAATATCAAAAGCTTCATTCTGGTCAACTTTCATTCTTCTATACTAATGAGTGTCAGCTTGGTCATTCAATTTTCTATAACAGGACTACCTCTGACTAAATGAAAAAATCAGGCGACATTGCTCCACTGCATGCATTTCATAGAAAAGGGCTTCTGAAATTGCTGAACTACCAATGAATAGTTATTCATGAAGGTCTTTTGCCTGAAACGTCGATTCTCCATCTCCCAGCCTGGCCTGCTATGCTTTTCCAGCACCATACTTTCGACTCTGAACTACCAATGAACCCTGGCATTAGAGGGGACAAACATTAAATCTGTGCAAACTGCTCTCAGCATTTAACTTTGAATCATGCTGGCGACTCAAAAGTCCCAAAAACAACTAGACCTTTCTTAAGACGTTGTTTCGGAAATCAAACATCCACAACCCAAATGAAAATGTCATAAGTATGCGAGCACCTAGAATTAATTGACCTCTGTAATTGTGAGCACATCGACAGTTCTTTGCGGCTATAGGCAAAATGTTCCCGCTTTGACAATACGACCAATTAATTCATTGGAGGATTCATGTTCTTGGACATGAATGGCGACGAAGGATGCTGATAAAATAATAGGGTGTGGGGAGTCGTTCATGGCAAAGGGACAGACGTGAATTTT
This sequence comes from Chiloscyllium plagiosum, assembly GCF_004010195.1. NCBI lineage: Eukaryota > Metazoa > Chordata > Chondrichthyes > Orectolobiformes > Hemiscylliidae > Chiloscyllium > Chiloscyllium plagiosum. The sequence continues at coordinate 7,779,264 of NC_057759.1, read as the reverse complement.
GCTTCGTTGCGAAAATTTGTACCGTCCATTTTATGCAAAGATTACTTACAGAAAACCTATGTTGCCCCGTAATCTGGATACACATATGAGTGATCGAAAGAGATTTGTCAGCTGTAAACGTTAATTGATTGTTGTTTATTGGTTCTTGCTGATAAAATGATGCACAATTTTAATCGAAAGCAGGGTTTATTAAATAAAATCCTTATTTAAATTTTGGCCTATAGATCCTAATTCACTCTAACTCTTGATGATACTGAACGTGGAGAAATATTTAACACTGTAGTGGCCGCTCGAATCAAATGTGTACATGTGTATATGGGCGGCACGTGGCACAGTGGTTAGCACTGCTGCCTCACAGTGCCTGAGACCCGGGTTCAATTCCCGCCTCAGGCGACTGACTGTGTGGAGTTTGCACGTTCTCCCCTTGTCTGCGTGGGTTTCCTCCGGATACTCCGGTTTCCTCCCACACTCCAAAAGAGGTGCAGGTTAGGTGAATTGGCCATGCTAAATTGCCCGTAGTGTTAGGTTAGGGGTAAATGTAGGGGTATGGGTGCTTCGGCGGGTCGGTGTGGACATGTTGGGCCGAAGGGCCTGTTTCCACGCTGTAATGTAATCCAATTTAATCTAATGACTGGATTTTAGGTAGAGGATAGATTAGATTATTGCATGGATGGAGTAATGTTGGTCTTAGCTGGGGTTTCGATTCATGAAGCGTTGGGTCCATACCTGTGAGAGATGGGACCAGTTGAAATCGAATGGTTTGCACGTGAGCAGTGCAATAAACAAAATTCTCACGGGGGCTTTTGGCATTTCCGTTGGTGACATTTTAACCAGTTCAGCGCGGGGATGGGTACAAAAGTGTAGGCTTAGATGCGTCAGATATACATCATGAAACGTAATATAGAACGATATTTAGTGATGTAGTCAGCAATTCCGAAAGACGAAAAAAATCTGGAAGCATCTAACAGAGTGAAAGTATTATGTTGAGCCATTTTTATTTCAACGAATGAAGTATTACAAGCAAGGCAGTTGAAGTGAAATAGCAAATAGACACCTAGCACCATAATACCGTTGCTGTGATTATATCTCGATAAGGAGGTTATCCATCGGTACAGAGATTTTCGGAGGATAGAGTTGTGCGAAATAAAGGTGGGGGAGTAGCAGCATTACTTACAGTATCAAATGCAGTTGGCTGAAGGTTAACCATGTAAACAAGTGAGACGCTATGGTTTGAGGTAGGAAAAAAGAACAGGCAATTTATGTCCCTCACGATTTTAAAAAGCTTTGCAAAGGTCATCCAACAAATTTCCAGCTACTTTGAAAAAAGCTCCAACTTATTTGTCCAAATGTAATAACTGAAACCCTCTATGCCTGGCAACATCCTCGTAAATCTTTTCTGAACCATCTCCGACTTAATAATATCCTACCAATGGTAGGGCGGCCAGAAAAGTAGACCCCATTGCAGAAGAGGCCTCAGTTCTGTACAACGTTCCAACTTCTATGCTCGAATTCCTGCACATGCACACTAAATCAAATGAGATCAAACGAAGTGAAATGAAATCAAATCAAAGGAATCAAATCAAGTCAAATCAAATTTCGGATTTGGTGTGGGAAATGATAATGCGCAAGTGGGTAGACTCACAGTGAGTGACCAAGTAATCATGCACCGTGAACCCAAATCAGTTAGATTCCGTATTATTACGGAGAAGGAGAGAGACAAATCAGGAGTTAAAGGTTTTAATTCAGGGACGGCAAATTTTACAAAACTGAGTCGTGGTTTGGTTGAGGTTGAATCGCCAGGACTGCAAAAGAGCAGTGTCAAACTGTTTGAAGGTACGACAGCAAAACTGAGATCGTTGGGGCACCTCCAAAAATAATAATGGTAGCACCAAATCTCGATCCTCATGGTAAAGTAGAAAAATACAAGGCAATATTTAACAGAAACGGAAAGCTTGAGATTGCTCCCCAAAAAAACTCGATGCTGCAGCTCGCGTACAGGAGTGTACAAAGTGGAGGGATCACGTGAAATAAAAAAAAAAATGATGGCATGAAAAAAATACATTGGCAAGATATAGAAAGGCCCACGGGTATTGAACCTGTAATTGATCAGTAAAAGTGGGGTTAAGTCAAATTGGAACATATCAGAGATGAAGGGAACACAAGTGAAGATGCAGAGGGTAAAGAAAGAATTTTAACAGAATCACTCGTCTCCACATTCACACAGGAAAGGGATGGTGTCGATATAGCAATTCAACAGAAGGAAGTTCGATCATTCGGAAAAAAGAATCATAATAAGAGGGAAGTTTAGGAAGTGAAATCCTTGAAAGTAGCTATGGGGCTAGTTGGATTATTCCCAATGATTTTGAAGGAGGCCAGTTGGGCAATTGAAAATGCCATGAGGATTATTTTCTGAACTTCACATAGATGCAGAGAAATTAAATAAAATGCAAATGTGATTCAGTTGTTTAAAAAAAACCCCAAAGGGGATGACAAAAAGAAGTGCTGCGTCAATTGTGGGTAAATCGTTGGAGTTGCTACTGAGAAATCAGAAGAAATGTCACATAGAAAGGCATGGTCAAGTCAGGGATAGTCATCGTTTTAAGAAAATCACAAAGTACAAAGAATAAAGAAAATTTACAGCACATGAACAGGCCCTTCAGCCCGCCAAGCCTGAGCTGATCCAAATCAACTGTCTAAACCGGTCGCCCAATTCCTCAGCATCTGTATCCCTCTGCTCCCCACCTACTCATGCATTTGTCCAGACGCATCTTAAATGAATCTACCGTGCCTGCCTCAACCACCTCTGCTGGCAACGCGTTCCAAACAGCCGCCACCCTCTGTGTGAAGTCCGTGCCACGTGTATCCCGCTTAAACATTCCACCTCTCGCCTGGATAGAGTGACCTCTCGTTATTGAATCCCTCACCCTGGGAAAAAGCTTGTCGCTATCCACCCTGTCTGTACCCTTCATGATTTTGTAAACCTCAATCAGGTCCCCCCTCAATCTCCTTTTTTCTAATGAAAATAAACCTAACCTACTCAAGCTGGCTTAATAGCTGTCACCTTCCATACCAGGCAACATTCTTGTAAATCTTCTCTGCCCCCTCTCCAAAACGTCCACATCTTTTTGGTAATGTGGCGACCAGAACTGTACACAGTATTCTAAATGCGGCCGAATCAATGTCTTGTGCAATTTTAACATGACTTGTCAGCTCTTATAACTCAATACCCCGCCCAATGAAGGCAAACATACTATATACCTTCTTGACCACTCTATCCACCTTTGCAGCAAACTTCAGGGTACAATGGAACTGCACTCCCAGATCTCTCTGCCCATCAACTTTTCCCATGGCTTTTCCGTTCGTTGTATAATTCGCTTGAGAATGATTCTTGGCGAAATGCATCACCTCACATTTGTCTGGATTGAAAACCATCTGCCACTCTTCCGCCCATCTCTCCAGTCTATGTATATCCTCTTGTGTTCTCGGACAGTCCCTTATGCTTTCTGCTACTCCACCAATCTTCTTGTCATCTGCAAACGTGCTGATCAAACCAACAGTACCCTCTTCCAGATCATTTACATTACAACAACAGTGGCCCCTGGTTACCTTTTTCCATTTCGAGAAACTCCCTTCAGCTACTACTCTCTGTCTCCTGTTGCTCAACCAGTTCGTTATCCACTTAGCGAGAACACCCTGCATACTATGTGACTTCACTTTCTCCATCATTCTACCATGGGGAACCTTATCAAACGCCTTAGTAAAGTCCATGTATATAGAACATAGAACATAGAAGAATACAGCGCAGTACAGGCCCTTTGGCCCTCGATGTTGCGCCGATCCAAGGCCACCTAACCTACACTAGCCCACTATCCTCCATATGCCTATCCAATGCACGTTTAAATGCCCATAATGAAGGAGAGTCCACCACTGCTACTGGCAGGGCATTCCATGAACTCACGACTCGCTGAGTAAAGAATATACCCCTAACATCTGTCCTATACCTACCCCCCCCC
>NC_057759.1:7605405-7774257 GCF_004010195.1 Chiloscyllium plagiosum | reverse complement strand
TAGATCCCATCCGGCCCTGGGGATTTGTCCACCTTAATAACCTTTACCCTACCCAACATTTCTTCCCTACTCATGTCAACGTGATACAGAATAATCAAACATTTACCTCTAATATCAACATTCATCAATTTCCTTTCCTCAGTGAACACTGATGCAAAGTTATCATTCAGAATCTCACCCAGTCGCAGAGGTTCGACTCACAGCCTTCCTTTGTTATCCTTTAGTGGACCAATCCAATTTCTCGTTACCCACTTGTTTCTTATAAAAGAATAAAACGCTTTGGGATTCTCCTTCATTCTGCTCGCTAAAGCTATTTCATGACCAATTTTCGCCCGTTTGATTCCTCATTTAAGACATGTCCTACTCTTCCGATATTCCTCAAGGGCCAGTCTGTTCTTCGCTGCCCAGACATTATGTACGCTTTCCTTTTCTTACAAATGGACGTTTCTTACAAATTCTACTCCATCCAGACCTCTGATGCTAAGTGCATCCCAGCCAATGTTTGGAAAATTAAAATATCCCATCACCACTACACTATTGCCTCTACATCTTTCCATAATCTGTTTACCTATTTGTTCTTTTACCTCACGCTCATTGTTGGGAGGCCTTTAATACAGCTCCAACAATGTAACTGCACCCTTCTCATTTCTCAGCCCCATAACGCCTCACTACCCAAGATTTCCATAGTGTGCTCCATTAACACAGCCGTGATATTGTCCCTGACCATCACTGCAACTCCACATTCCCCCCCCCCCCCCCCCCCCCCCCCCCCCCCCACCAGCAATGCAACTTCACCCCACCTTTTACATCCCTCCCTGTCCTGTCTGAAGCGTCAATATCTTGGAACATTTAGTTGCCAATCATCATGCTCTTCCTTCAACCAAGTCTCTGTGAGTGCAATAATGTCATACTCCCAGGCAGCAATCCAATACCTAAGTTCATCCGCCTCACACACTGTACTCCTTGCATTAATGTAGATGCATTTCAGGCCACCAGCACTTTTTGTGCTCATCTGCTTGCTGCCTACTCTTCCCTTTATTGATGTTACCTTCATAATTCTTGGTCTCCGGTCTGCATCTCGGTGCCTACTTGTTTTCACTTCTAGTTCCTAGTCCACTCCCACATTAGTTTAAAACCTCCCTAACAGAAGTAGCAAAAATTCCCCCGAGGACATTGGTTCTGGTCTGGTTCAGATGTAGACCGTCCATTTTGTAATGGACCAACAACCCCCAGATCCGTTCCCAATGTCCAACAAATCTGAATGCCTCCCTCCATCTCTCAAGCCACATGTTCATTCTGCCTTTTTTTTCGTTTCTACGCTGGTTGTCTCCTAGCTCCCTGAATTATTCTTTCAGGACCTCATCTCGTTTTCTAATTATATCGTTGGTGCCTATTTGCACCAAGACAACTGGCTGTTCACTCTCCCCTTTTTGAATGCTCTGCAGCCGATCAGTGACATCCCTGACCTTAGCACCTGGGAGGTAACATACCATCCGGGAATCCCGTTTTCGGCCACAAAACCGCCTACCGACATCCCTTACAACAGAATTCCCTGTGACTATGGCCCTACGAATCTTTTTTCCGCCCTTCTTAACAGCAGTGCCCGTCACGGTGCCATGATCCTGGCAACTGCTGCCCTCCCCTGGTGAGCCATCTCCCCCAACAGTATCCAAAACGGTATACCTGTTTTGGAGGGAGATGACCGCAGGGGATACCTGCTCTGTCTCCTATTCTTTAGCTGTCTTTTTCTCACTTATTCACTGTCTCCTTCAGCAATTCTAACCTACGGGGTGGCCAGTTCACTAAACGTGCTATCCACGACCTCCTCAGCATCGCGAATGCTCCACAGTGGATCCATCCGCAGCTCCAGAGCTGTCATGCGGTCAAACAATAGTTACAGCTGGACACACTTCTTGCAAGTGAAAGAGTCAGGAATGTCAGACACGTTCCTACGCTTCCACATCAAGCAAGAGACACATACCACGGGTCTGAAGTCCCCTGCCATTGTAAGCTTAACTATTTATGAACTAACTAATACCAAACAATGCATTTAAATGTATGAAAAAGAAAGATAAAGAAAAAATAAAAGCCTTACCTCATTGAGGTAAGGACTCCAAGGTTCCAAATTTAATTGAGTTCTTGCTGTTCTAGTCGAAATTGTGGCTGTCATAATCTCTGTGTGTAGTTACTAGGGAAAACTGGTTGTCGCATTTAGTGTCTAATTGGTGTTCGTAGATGCAGAGTGCTAGCTGTATGCCTGTTGGTCCTATCATATGTTTTGTTCAGTCTATGCATGGAAAATTGTAAATTGTCTTGAAAATTATGGGTGTAGGATCTATTGTCCTCTTGAGTCATTGTCTGAGGTGGCTGTTAGTCTATGGCACCATAATTTTGACTGGGGCAGCACAACGACCATAGGTCAAGCCAAACAGATGACAGCCAGATAATTTCTCGAAGCATGGCATTCATTCGCGGACTCCATCAAAAGGCATGTAGCCGACACTCAATATGCCAGTGACTATAACTGGAACAGACAACAGGAAGTAGCAAGAATGGAACCAAGTAAATTCCACAAGACACAGCGCAGCAGCACGTTTCAGGAAGCTGCAATGCAGTACGTCTGAAAATCAACTTCTTAGGTCGGCGAACATAGCCACAACTATAATAACTAGCAAGCAAGCTTCAAATTCAGGGTAGCGTTTTATGCATTCAAGCGATGTGGGGAAAAAAATCACAGAATTTCAAACATGTCATTCATGATGTTCTTGCTAGTGCCTCTTCCCTCAGCTCTGAGCTTAACATTTGGACGAAATTCAAGAAACCAGTTGGCTTGATGGAATTTTTTTTCCTGGTCTGTGTAGTTATCTCAATCTGTAATAGTCGCCGTGAAGAGAAATATTCCACTTAATTGTAATAAACAAATGCACCCTTATCCCATTTCTGAGCGAGAATTTAGATCAACATATTTTTCTGTGTCATTCTGCTCAGTATAATTTGCTGAATTCAACGTGAATGAGGGAATATTGCTGGGCTGGTACTTTAAAACACACAAACCTGATTTTCTGGGTAATTGGGTTTAAGTCCCACTGGAGAAGACGATGAAGCATGCTTGACAAAATTCGCTGCTGGAAGTAATTTTGCCATTTTGAATTGGCCTGGCCAACACTACGATTCCATAAATATAGCAATATTATTGACTCGTGGATGCTGCTTGAGCAATTCCAGATGGACAACAACTGTTATTCTAGCCACTTTTCCCCACAGACTATGAACAAATACGTAATTACAAAAACCAAAACTCATAACAATGCTTTGGAAATGGGTTGTCTTTTCTAAAATGTGGACATTTGATCAATTTTCAACTTGACCTCCAAACCGTGATTGAATGACTCCATAAGGGAATGTGTTTGTGCAGCAATTATAAATCGGCAACATTACTCCAACTCAATTTCAAATAGGTCTGTAATTGTTGACTTTAGTTATTGAAATATTCCAATGCAATAGGTCCACAACATATAGGAACAAAAAAGTCAGCAGGGCAAATTATAAAGGTTACTCAGCCCTTCCAACATTCAATGAGAGCACGACTGTTCAATTTTAGCGTCAAATCTATATTTTTACAACCCTGCACCCACTCCGAATTTTCTTTCAAACTCCGGGGTGTCAAGAAAGTGTTCAGCTCTGCCATAAAAACATAAAGATTTTGTGTTCAGTATATTTTGAGGAAGGGTATTTCAAACATTGAAAACCAACTGAGATATTTTCTCTCCCTAACCTTACCTTAATGGGCGGCCACTAATATAGGAGCTGCAGTTCTAGGTTATTTCTCAAGAGGACACTTTCTTACCCAGCCAACTGCCAAGTTCCCTCAGAATAGTATCTGTTTCAAGTAGGGCATCTTCAAATCTTACAATATCCAAAAGAGACACTTGCATCATCAGATAACCGCTCATTCCACGTATTGTTCCAACAAACATTTTATGAAATGGTTCCAAAGTATCTATTTTCTCCATACGTGCGGTAACATGTAACATACACTGTATTCAAGTACTCACCAATTCCCTTTATAATTGTCACATTTTCTCCATGTATGTCCATTTAGTTCACCGCACATGAAACTGCCAGATATGGCATAAAGTAAAATAAGAGATAGCTTTCTGTTCTGTCCATCGCTGTCACCCATCAGCCGTTACAAAGTCAATTGAAAATTAAAATTTTCTCACTGTTAAAGCCCTCAATAGCAGATTTGTAGTGAATGACAGAGATAGTGCTGAAACAGTCATGAATCAGAAGATTCCAAGATTGTGTGCCCTGCATTGTTTTTAGAACAAAGAACTCCTGTGTGTTGCCTATCATTAGGTATTAGGGATTTGATTAGGGATAGTCAGTACGGTTTTGTGAAGGTAGGTCCTGCCTCACAAGCCTTACTGAGTTATTTGAGAAGGTGACCAAACAGGTAGATGAGAGTAAACCGGTTGATGTGGTGTATATGGAATTCAGCATGGCATTCAATAAGGTTCCCCACAGTAGGCTATTGTACAAAATGCGGAGGAATGTGATTGTGGTAGATATAGCAGTTTGGATCAGTAATTGGCTTGCTGAAAGAAGACAGAGGGTGGTGGTTGATGAGAAATGTTCATCCTGGAGTCCAGTTACTAGTGGTGTAACACAAGGGTCGGTGTTGTGTCCACTGCTGCTCGTCATTTTTATAAACGACCTGGATGAAGGCGTAGAAGGGTGGGTTAGTAAATTTGCAGATGACACTAAGGTCGGTGGAGTTGTGGATAGTGATGAAGGATGTTGTAGGTTACAGAGAGACATAGATAAGCTGCAGAGCTGGGCTGAGAGGTGGCAAATGGTGTTTAATGCGGGCAAGTATGAGGTGATTCACTTTGGTCTGAGTAACCAGAATGCAAAGTATTGGATTAATGGTAAGATTCTTGGAAGTGTAAATGAGCAGAGAGATCTCGGTGTCCAGGTACACAAATCCTTGAAAGTTGCCACCCAGGTCGACAGGGTTGTTAACAAGACATACAATGTGTTAGCTTTTATTAAAAGAGGGATCGAGTTCTAGAACCATGAGGTTATGCTACAGCGGTACAGAACCCTGCTGCAACCACACTTGGAGCATTGTGCACAGTTCTGGTCACTGCATTATAAGAAGGATGTGGAAGCTTTGGAAAGGGTGCAAAGGAGATTTACTAGGATGTTGCCTGGTATGGAAGGAAGGTTTTAGTATTGGAGGCTGGTACAATTGCAACATTTAAGAGGCATTTGGATGGGTATGTGAATAGGAAGAGTTTGGACGGATATGGGCCTGATGCTGGCAGGTGGGACTCGCTTGGGTTGGGATATCTGGTCGGCATGGACAGGTTGGACCGAAGAGTCTGTTTCGATGCTGTACCTCTCTGTGACTCTGTGACTTGAAGCTGTTTTCGTTTGAGAGAAGGTTGAGAGGGACTTAATAGAGACATATAAGATAATCAGAGGGTTAGATAGGGTGGACAGGGAGACGCTTTTTCAAAGTATGGTGACGGCGAGCACGAGGGGGCATAGCTTTAAATTGAGGGGTGATAGATATAGGACAGATGTCAGAGGTAGTTTCTTTACTCAGAGAGTAGTAAGAGTATGGAATTCTTTGCCTGCAACGGTAGTAGATTCGCCAACTTTAAGTACATTTAAGTCGTCATTGGGGAAGCATATGGACGTACATGGAATAGTGGAGGTTAGATGGGCTTCAGATTGGTATGACAGGTCGGTGCAACATCGAGGGCCGAAGGGCCTGTACTGCGTTGTAATGTTCTATGTTGTATGTTCTATTGCGAGAGGTGTTAAGGCAAAGCTACATGAAGTGATTGTTTTGGGAGCGACTCAAGTGCAGAATCCTTGATGCAACATTTTGTTTTCATGTTCTGGCAACATCATCTTTATTCACAAAGGAAGGGAGGCAACATGTGGGGAATTTCAGACCATATAATCTAGTGTCTGTTATTGGGGACGTGTTCAAATTGATGATCAGTGGAGCAGTGTCAGGACATTTGGAAAGTCAAAATGCTATCCATCAAATTCAGCATGCTTCATGAAGGGCAAAGCATGTTTGACTGATTTTGTTGAAAGCTTCGAAGATATTACATTCAAAGTGGATAATGGGGATTCTGTAGGTGTCATATATCTTGGCTTCTGTACCTCAATTTAAAAACCGCCACACAGAAGATTGATTAACAAACTTCAATCATGTGGGATTAGAGTTAGTTTGTTAGAACGGAAAGGTGATTGACTGATGAACAGAAGAACGAGTGTCGGGATAAATGTTTGTTTTTCTGGACAGCAAGAAGTATCTAGTGGCGGCACGGTGGCTCAGTGCTGTTAAGCACTGTTGCCTCACATCATCGGAGTCCCAGCTTCGGGCGACTGTCTGTGTGGAGTTTGTATATTCTTCCTGTGTCTGTGTGGGTTTCCTCCGGGTGCTCCGGTTTCCTCCCACAGTCCAAAGACGTGCAGGTCAGGTGAATTGACCATGCTAAATTGCTCATAGGCTTAGGTGCATTAGTTAGAGGGAAATGGGTCTGGGTGTGTTTCTCTTCGGAGGATCGGTGTGGACTGGTTTTGCTGAAGGACCTGTTTTCCCACTGTAGGGAATCTAATCTAATTTAGTAGGGCGCCAGAGGGTTCAGTCCTTGGGCCCATCTATTTTGAATCTACATTAACGACTTGGCTACAGGAATTCACGGCTCTATGGGCAAATTTGCAAATTACCCTTAAATAGAAGGGACCATAAATTCCAATGAGGGAATAAAAACCTTACAATGGTTAGAGATAGATAAGGAGATTTTAGCCAAAACATGGCAGATGAGTTTAACGTGGAAAAGTGTCACATCATGCATTTTGATCGGAAAAATGGGAACGGATATTGTTATCTAAATGGGGAGAGAAGTCAGCATGCTCCTTCTTCATGAGTTACAGAAAACTAGCAGGCAGTTACAGCAGATAATAAAGAAAGCGAATGGAGTGTTGAATTTTATATCTAAAGGAATAGAATATACATGTAAGTATTTACTGCAGAGTTGAGGATTTGTCTAATGAAGAGGGTTTGAACAGTTTTGGCATATACTATATGGAATTTGGAAGAATGGGGAGGTAAAATTGAGATATCCAAACTGATAAAAGGTATGAATAAAACAAACGTGGATTTGACGCTTCCACTTGTGAGACACCCGAAGGCGAGAGGACGTTGTCTTGGATATAGGAGGGCAATTTAAAACGTAGTTAAGGATAAACTATTTCTCCCACAAGGTTGTGAAATTCTGGAATTTGCTACCCGAAGTGCGGTGGATGCAGTGACGGCGAGTCACTTTAAGGAGGAGTTAGACATAGTTTTAATTGGCATTCTGTTTAAGGATTATGGTGAGAAGGCAGGAAAATGGTGATGAGGAGCGTATTAGACATGATTGAATAGTAGAGGAGACTCGATGGTCCGTCTGGCCTAATTGCACTCCTGCATATTATGACGTCATCTAATTACAACAAAACGATCAAAGAAACAAATGGCAGTGAACTGATCGTTATCCTAGAGCGCAATGCCAAAGAAATAACATTGACAGGAATGCACACAGAAGTGACGTCCACGCAATGTACCGGAAAATATGATATTGTGTAATCTGTCTCACTAAATTATGAGGGAAAAGAACATCAGGTGTTGCAGCAATGACTCCATTTGGCAAATGTTATAATGGAGAATCCAAAGTTCCCGTAGAAGAGGATCACAATCGCCTATAAACTGATTGAAAGGCAGAGTAATAAAATTCCCTGTGAGATAGCTTTGGAATACCACATTCACACAAGATAATTCGTTGAAGACATTTGCTTGGTGAAATTGTAAAAGTGTGAAAGCATCAGAGCTTAGGATGCATATTAAGTACAAAAACCACGCACCCATACATGAATATGTATTCTTATACTTCGACCTATAAAGGAAGGTAAGGTTCGCTGTGTGCCATTTACAAAACTCACAGCAGAACTTCACCCAATATCCTTATACAGAACCTTCCAAACCCACAACGATTACTATCCAGAAGGACAAGCGAAGTGGATAAATGGGGAGACGACACACTGCAAATTCCCCTTCAATTACTCACCATTCTGCCTTTGAAATACATTGCCGTTCCTTCAGTGTCTCTTGGTGAAAATCCTGGAATTCTTCCATTAATGGTATCGCACCTGTGTACCTGAGGCACATGAACGGTGAAAGTTCGTAAGAACAGACCATCACCAACTTCTCAGTTGGTAACTATGGAACAGCAAGAAACAGATATGAGAAAGGAGCTGGCAAAAAGTTGAAAGTGAAGGATGCCTGGCACGCAAGACTCTGGAGCAACAATAACAGAAATTTCTTGGATGTGTTCAGGAGACATTCGTCACAAGGAAGAATCAGACGAAGCAACTATATAAAGACAGACAACAAACGTTTCTATAAATACATAAAACGAAAAGGAATGGCTGAAGTAAACGCTAGTCCTTTAGAGGATGAGAATGGACATTTAATTATGGGGTATGATGAATTGGCTCATGCATTGAACATGTTATCTTTTGTATGAGTCTTCACAGAAGGGAAGACTGATACTTTGCCAGTAATTGACAAAGGTAGGCGAGGGCCTGATGACGGGCTTATGCCTGAAACATCGATTCTCCTGCTTCTCGGATGCTGCCAGACCTGCTATGCATTTTCAGCATCACATTCCCGAATCTGATAACCAACATTTACAGTTCTCATTTCTCGTAGAAGGTAGGTAAGACCCTGGAAACAATCATTACTGCGGAAGAGCTAGTGTTGGGTAAGCTCATGGTGCGAAGGATAGGTAAGTTTCCTGGCCTTGATGGAATCGGTCCCAGGGTATTAAAAGAGATAGCGGGAGAAATAGCTGGATCACTGGCGGCAATTTTCCCAAATTCCCTGGACTCTGGGGCAATCCCAGCAGATTGGAAAACAGTTAATGTGACGCCACTGTTTGGAACGGAGGTGGACAAAAGATGGGGAATTATAGACCGATTAGCTGAACCTCTATAGTGGGGAAGATGCTTGAGTCTTATTACCAATGAAGAAATATTTGGGCATCTTGATCGGAATTGCCCCGTTGGACAGTGGCTGCATGGGTTCATGAAGTATAGATCATTCTTGACTAATCGATTGGAAATCTGTTAAGATATTTCGAGCAATGTAGACAACTGGGAGCCAATTTGTGCGGTGTGGATTCCACAAGGACTTCAGCAAGGTGCCACACAAGACGCTACTGCATAAGATAAGGATGTATTGCGTTAAAGTTAAAGCATCAGTATGGATAGGGGATTGATTGACAAGCAACGCATGTAGATAAACGAGTGCTATTCTGCCTGGTATTCAGTAACGAGTGGTTTATCTCAGAGATCGGTGTTGGGGTTGCAATTATTTCAAGTTGACATCGATTATTCGCAGTTGGGGACCACGTGTAGAGTATCAACGTTTGCAGATGAAACTAAGAAGAGTGGCAGAGCTAAGTGTGCAGTGGACTGTGAATCAGCACAGGCACATAGACACATGAGTGAGTAGGTAAAGGTCTGGCAATGGAATACAACGTTAATAAATGTGTTGGTCATACATTTTGATAGGAGTAACAGTAATAAGGATTATTTTTGATTGGTAAAAAGTTCCAGCATGCTGCTATGCAGAGGGATGTGGATGTGCATGAAACATGAAAGACTGGTCTTCAGCTACAACCAGTGATTAGGAAAGCAAATGTAATTTTGACCATCATTGGTAAAAAGAGTGAGTTTAAAAGCAGAGAAGTAATGTTGCAGCTGTAAAAGTTACCCGTGAGTCCACACGTGAAGTACTGTCTGCAGATTTCGTCTTTTGTCTTGAGAAAAAGATGTACTAGAGGTTGTGTAGAGGAGGTTCACTCGGTTGATTCCAGAGTTGAGGGGGTTGGCTTATGTGGAAAGACTGAGCAGATTGGAATTTTATTCATTGGAATTCAGAAGAATGTTGGGGGGTGGGGGGGGGGGGGTGGATTTTATGGAAACACATAAAATAATGAAGGAAACAGATAAGAAGTAGAGAGGATATTTTGAGTGACAGATGAAGCTAGGACAAGAAAGCATAGCCTCAAGGTTAAAGAGAGCCAATTAAGGATTGAACTGAGAAGGGACTTCTTCACGAAGAGGGTTGTTAATTTGTGGAATTCCTTGCCCGTGAAGGAGTTGACGCTACTCTGTAAACTTCAGTTTTTAAAGATAAGGTAGCTTAAAAAAATATAGAATTAAGCGATATGGAGTGAGCACGGATAGGTGGATCTGAGTCCACGAAAACATCAGCCATGGTCTTATTGAATGGCGAAGCAGTTTCGAAGGGCGGAGGCGGAGGTCTCATGTTCTTATAGGGAATGCAATGGTCAGAATTCAAACAAAAGAAACAGCATGTAATGTGGTGAAGATGCGTGGGATGTCAGATGACTGGGAAATGTTTAAAAATCAACAAGGAATCCCAAAAATAAAAGTGATAAACGGGAAGAAGATGAAAAAAATATTTTAACCCAGTTAACAGTATGAAGCAAGAAAGTTTTAAAAATACGTGTGGTTCAGGCTCAGGTTCTGGATGTGAGTTTGTTCGCTGAGCTGCAAGGTATGGTTTCAAACGTTTCATCACCGTACGAGAAAACATCATCAGTGAGCCTCCAGTGAAGTGCTAGTGTTTGTCCCACTTCCTATTTGTGTGCTTAGGTTGCTTTGGGTTGCTGATTTCATTTCCGGTTATTTTTGTAATGGATTGGTAGATGGGGTCGAAACCGGTGTGTTTGTTGATAGATTTCCGGTTGAAATTCAATGCTTCTAGGAATTCTCGTGCGTGTCTCTGTTTGGCTCGTCTTAGGATGTACGTGTTATATCAGTCAAAGTGGTCTCCTTCCTCATCTATATATAAGAGTACTAGTGGTTCATGACTTTTTGTGGCTATTTGATGTTCATGTGGCTGGTGACTCGTGTTCTGCCTGTTTGTCCAATGTCGTTTTTTTAAAAAAAGTACTTGCAAGGCATTTTGTTAATGACGTTCTTTTTGCCTGTTGCGTACAGCGTCGTTTAAGTTCATTAGTTGCTGTTTAAGTGTGTTGGTTGGTTTATCGGCTACCATGAGCCAAGGCATCTGAGTAGTCTGGCAATTATTTCACAGATGTCTTCAATGTAATGTAAAGTAGCCCGGCTATCTTGGCTGGTTTTGTCTGTAAGGGAAAAGTAACAGAAAGGAGAGACAGTGGGGGTGACCGATTGGTTCTCCAGAACATCTTTGACAAGGTGCTGTGTAGGATAATGCTTCAAATAATGCTGATCTTGTTAAGATGGATCTGCCAAGCGGTATAACCTGTATGCCTTACGCTGTCCAGGTGTTTTTCACCCTATGATCTCTGCTTGCTTACTATGATCTGTCATTATCACTCGTAAACAAAGCTTTGAGAATAGATAAATAGATAATAGTCTGAACATTGATAGGCTCCGAGTGCCGCTGTGGGATTCATCCTAGGATTCTCTGGAAAGCAAGGGAGGAGGATGCATAGCCTTTGGCTTTGATGTTTATGTCATTATTATCGACAGGAATGGTGCCAGAAGACTGGAGGATAGCAAATGTTGCCCCCTTGTTCAGTTGTAATTGTAGGTAAAGTATTTCATGGATTATAAGAGAAATGATTAATACGCATGTAGAAAGAAACAATTAATTTAGGAACAGTCAACTTGGTTTTATGAACGATAGGTTGTTCCTCACAAACCTTGTTGATTTCTTTGAGAAGGTGACCAAACAGCTGGGTGAAGGTAAAGTGACTGTTGTGATGGATATGGATTTCAATACAGCATTTGATAAGGTTCCCCACGGTAGGCTATTGTGGAAAATTTGGAGATATGTGATCGATGGTGATTTAGCAATTTGGATAAGTAATTGGCTAGCTTAAAGTAAAAAGAGGCATGGGAAATGTTTATTCTGGAGCTGAGTTACTAGTGGTGCACCACAAGGAACTGCTTTGAGGCCATTACTGATTGTCATTTTTATAAATGGTCTGGATGAGGGGGTAGAAGGATAGGTTAGTATATTTGCTAATGATTCTAAAGTCAGTGGAGTTGTGGACAGTGTGGTAGCATGTTGCAGGTTACAGAGGGACATAGAGAAGCTGGAGAGCTGGACTGATAGGTGGCAAATGGAGTCTAATGCGGAAACGTGTGAGGTAATTCACATTGGAAGAATTAACAGGGTACACAGAACTGGGCTAATGGTAAGATTTTTGGAAGTGTGGATGAGCAGAGAGATCTCGGTGTCCATGTGCATAGATCCCTCGAAGTTGCCACACAGGTTGACAGGGCAGTTAAGAGGTCTTATGGTGTGTTAGATTTTATTCGTAGAGGGATTGAGTTTCGAGCCATGAAGTCATGTTGCAGCTGTAAAAAAAAAAAAACTCTGGTGCGGCTGCACTTGGATTATTGTGCACAGTTCTGGTCACTACATTATAGGTAGGATGTAGAAGCAATAGAAAGGGTACGGAGGAGTGTTAGCAGGATGTTTCCTGGTATAGAGGGAAGATCTTATGAGCAAAGGCTGAGGAACTTGAGGCTGTGCTTCTCAGGGAAAAGAGATTCAGAGCTCACATAATAGAGACATACAAGGTGATCAGAGGATTAATTACTGCGGACAGTGAGAGACATTTTCCTCAGATGGTGATGGCTAGAATGAGGGGACAGAGCTTTCAACTGAGTGGTGATTGATATAGGACAGATGTCAGACGTAGGTTCTTTACTCAAAGACCAGTCTTGGCGTGGAATGACCTGCCTGTGACAATAGTAGACCCGCCAAATTTAATGGAATTTAAACGGCAATTAGATATATGTATGTATGGTAATGGAATAGTGAAGGTTTTATGGGCTTCAGATCTTTTACAGGGTGGCAACTGGTGTCTCTTGGAGTTATGCACGCATCAGTGTTGAGGCCAAAGCTATTCTCGTTTTAAATTCATGATCAGGACGAATGAAATGTCTGCATTGTTACTAATTTTCCAGATGAAACACAGATAGGGAGAGGGAGGGGGGAGCTGCACAACGCTTTGAACATTCTCGAATCGTGCAAAGATGTCACAGATGGATTACTATGTGGAGAAGTGTGAAGTTTGGTTGGAACGATAGAGGCATAGACTTTGTTTCTAAATGTGAAAGGGTTTCAGAAACCTGACCACAAAAGCCACTTTGTCATCCTCAATCACAGTCCCCAAAATATTAAAATGCAGCTTCAACTGACAGTCATGAAGGCAAATACAACTCAGCAGTCATTTCAAGACAGCTAGAAACCAAGTGCCGACATGTATTGTCAGGCTATATCGGATTCTAGTCAGCCGACATTTGGAATATTGTGAGCAGTGTCAGGTCCAGGAAATCTAAGGAAGAATGCGCTGGAAAGGGAGACGTCCAGATTATGTTTGAAAACTGATCTTGGTGTTTAAGGGCTTGTCATAGGAATTGTAGATGAGCAATCTGTATCTGAACATGCATTTAGAAGACGTCCCAAGAAAATAGAAGTGTGATATAAAATATATGAACCCAGTAACTTGTGTTGGCAAAAAATCTATTCATGTACTAAAATGTTCAGGAAACAGTTCGTGGATTTCACCAATCTTTATTGATCCATGTTCCATTAGATGTCATACATTCCGTGTTGTGGATTTCACCCTTAATCCAAAAATCGATAGATGCTCTGCAGTGCAGTTCTGATAATGTTCCTTGCCGCGACAGACTTGTTCATAACTGTTGTTGGCAATGAGTAGATTCGAAGTTCTAGTCACAGTTGCAACATGAGACAGGGATTACAATAAGAAGTAAAGTTGACTCACACCTACAATTAATAGAGAAGAATGAATGCTGGCCGATTAGCTTGCTGTGTTGCTTCACAGCACCAGGGGACCAGGATCTATTCCAATGTCTCACGAATGCCTGTGTGCAATTTGCGCATTCTTCCCTTTTTTTGTGTGAGTTTTAACTGGGTGATCCAGTTTCCTCTCATGATCGAGGATGTGCAGGTTGGATGGCTTGTGATTACTAAATTTCCCAACGTTTCCAACGACGTGTTCGCTTGGATGATTAACCCATGAAAAATACAGGGATACAGGGAAAGGATCTGTTGGTAGGTCTGGCTGGGATCGTATTCAGTGGGTGCTGTGGACTCGATGGCATGTTTCCAAAAAATAAGAGTTTTATAATAGCATGAAAAAAGCATTAGTTCTACTGCCATGCCAATCGAAAGTAAATGAATCACTGAAGCTGCTTTTCTAAGACACATGCAGATGCCAGAATATTTTTAGGAATAGAAAGCAAAATTTAATCTGTTGTAATTGCAGAAGCGCCACCAAATGTTATGATCTACCAAGTGAACATGAAATAATTGATCAGATTTATAACTTTATGTTACGTTCAGACTAGACAATACTTTCATCAATGGGGCTTACTCCTTTATTCATTCACAGGATTGGGGTATCTTCGGCCAAACAACATGTACTCCCCAGAGGGCAGTTAAGAGTCTGTCACATTGCTGCGGAACTGGAGTCATAAGTCGGCAAGACTGGGTAAGCACGGCATTTCTCTTTCCATAAAGGACATTAGTGAACCAAAGGGGATTTCCCCCAACAATCAACTTATAATTCCAGATATTTATTGAATTCAAAGTCCACCACCTGCAAAGACGGGATTTGAACCTGGGTCTTTGTGCAAGCAGTCCTAAGAGTCTATCACCTCCCCTCTTCAGAGTATCAAGACCCAAGGTTCTACAATAAAGGGTAACAAACATCAAAATCAATGATCAAGAAAGTGAACCATTATTTGTCCACCACAACTCATCATAGAAACTGAATAGATTTCTCCGACAACAAATTCTCCCAGGAACATAATGTCACATGGTTCACGTGAGAAAAAAAATCAATTCTTATATCTTCCAGCTTTCCCTAAATTCAATGGAAGTGCCAAAAATTAGAAGATTCCAAACATTACAGCCTCGTTTAATGAAATGATCAATAATAAGCTCACAAATTACACTTCAGGCTTTCGAACAATTCACATGAATACACTTAAAGCCATCGGATTAAATTAGCAGTTGTCAAAACCCGGTGTTGAGTTAGTGTCACATGGATATGGACTGGTTCATGACGAAGACATAACAAGGATTTCCAAAGGAGCAAATTACGTTTAACCAAATGTCTGCTCTTTCATTTGGAGAGGTAAGTAGTAGAGAAACACAGCTGATATGGTGAATATGGATATTCAGAAAACATCCGATTTTGTGGAACTGAAAAGGATTGTGAGGACGGTAATAAGTCGCTAGTTGGAAGAATCATAGCACATTTGACGGAAAATTCCACAGGAATTTGATAATGGAAAGGCATAATCAAAAAAGACTTTTTTCAGTCAGGTGGACGTCTTGTAGTGGATTTATCCTAAGTTAAGTACCAGGAGCCTTGTATTTCTAAACACTTTTTAAGTATCTACGTTTTGCCAAGGAGCCTAATTCTTAAATGTTTTCAACGACACAAAACTTGGAGAATATACAAACTGTGAGAAGAAGTGTATATACCTTTTGAACAACATAGATATATTCGTGGATTTAGCTGATACACAGTGGATATATTTCATTGATATGAATTGTGTGTTGACACATTTTGCTAAGAAGATAAGTGGAGGACCACGTAAGATAGCGGACACAATTTTCAAGACTGTGATACAGCGGAGGGACATAAGTGTGTATGTGCACAGATAACTGGAAATGGGAGGACAAGTATCAGGTGCAATAAATAATGTAAACAATGACATGGGCTTTGGTAATAATTGTTGAAATATGTGTTGCTGGAACACATTTTTCAGCTCTGATCTCCAGCATCTGCAGTCCTCACTTTCTCCTTTGGTAATAATTGTATCAAGTTAAATAGCAAAGAGGTAATGTTGAACTTGATTCAGGCAATTGTGGACCTTTTCTTTACTATTGCATACAGTTGTGAGTGTAAAATTTTTATGACGGATTTGAATACATTGGAAACAGTGCAGAAGTGGATTACAAGAATGCTTCCGGATATACAAATCGTCAGTAATGAGGTTAGATTGATCAATTTGGGGTTTTTCCACTTGGAATGCAGAAGGTTCAGAAAATTCCTGTTCGAGCTTTTCAAAATTATGGCAGAGCTGAATAGAAGATAAAGGAACAATGTCCACCCTTTCGTAGTGGTAAGTGGAACAAGATGCTAAAATAAGCAAATTTTAAACAAAACAGCATAGAAGCTATAAGAAAATAGGAGAGGTGCTGGCCGAGTGATATTGTCGCTGGATTGTCAATTTACAGATCCTGGTAATGGTCTAGGGATCCGGATTCCACTCCTACTACGACTGTTTGTGGAATTTCATTTCATTAAGAGTTTGCAAATAAGATTCTCATGATTACCATCATTCCTTTGTCAGTTGCCTGGAGATTAGCACACCTGCTTCACTAATGTCCTTTTGGGAGGAAAACATCTATCTTCACCTCATCTAGCTAGATGTGACTCCAGACCGAAAGAAATGTGATTTACTCTTAACTGTCCTCTCAGAAATCTGATCCTCAGATGCTGCCTGACCTGCTGTGCTTTTCTGGCACCACGCTAATCGAGACTCTGGTTTCCAGCATCTGCAGCACTCACTTTTGCTGTGATGAAGAAACGTTCGACTAACCAGCGACACCCACATCCCGTTAATAAAGATCATTATGCATTTAGAGTCTGCTCTTACATTCACTCATTATCATGGATATCCATCCACCTGTCTGTCATTTGCCCGCTTTCATTCCATAATCCTTTGTGCCTTTAGGCCCAAGATCTACCTCTAGTTCTTTTCTAAAGACATTCAAATCTTTAGTCTCAATTGCGATCATGCAGAGAATTGCGAAAGCTCAGAATATGCTGGATGAATAGAACGATGAGTTGTATTAGTCATGATCTGCCTAAAAATGAAGTGACAGGGGACCTCGTTCCTCGGTGAGTAGTAAGCGTGCAGAAGGGACTGGAAGAGGTTTGACATTAGATATTTCAGAGCACAAAGGGTGAATATTTCACAAATGTAACACAGTTAGGTAAACAAACTTGCAATAGGCATTAGAACTGGAGGAACAAGTAGGGAACTAGATTTGAAGCAGGGACACTGAAAAAAATTAACAAATCCGTTTTGCAGAATGATTAATGGACAATATTGCTTCTGCTACCAACTGAAATCAACGTTTTTGGCTTGGGACCAAGACGACATACCGTTTTGCAATATTGGGCAATTGCTTATTGACGTGCAAGAATGTAGCAAAATCGAAATTTCATGTCTGAATCTATTTTCCCCAATGAAAAATACAACTTGCTTGCTTCGTGCTCAACCTACAAGTTTGCCAGGTACCATTTGTAATCACGTATTAATTAAAACTTTATGAAAATTGCTCAGAATAATACCTTAGAATTTTACTTTTATTTGACAAATGACATATGATTTCGAAACATAAACGACTGTTCTAACTGAAACAGGAAAGAAAGGAAGGAAGTAGGTTACAACCAGATGAAGGAACATTGGAACGTTGCTTGAAGCAGATAAGTGAGAGTATAAGGAACAGAAAATATTTAAAGGAAACACGTGGGATTTCATATACTGAAAATTGGTTAGCAGACAAGAAACAGAGTGGGATTTTTTTTCCTAAATTGAAGGCCGCAATCAGTGGGAATGAGGACCCCAGCTACTCACAATAAAGCAATTCGTATCTTAAACTGTGCCGATGGCACATAGCTTTTTGGAAGTTTCCGCTATCAGGAGGATGCAGAGATGATGTAGTCTGATTTAGACAGGTCGAGTTAGTGGGCTAACGCAGTATAATGTGGATAAATGTGATGTTACCCACTTCAGAGGCAAGATTGAGAAGTCAGAGCTATATTAAAAAAGCTCTAAATTGAGAGACGAGGGGATTAATTGAGGCCTGCTTGGCATTGTCCACCAGTTGCAGAGAGTAAGTGGGCAAGTGCATTAGGATGTAAAGAAGAGTAACTGTGGACTGACCTTTGTAATGAGAGAATTCGAGTTGAGGCACACGAATATCTTCCTAAACATACATGCACCGCATGGTGAGAGTACATTTGGGAAACTGTGCATAACTGTGCTTTCCCATGTCTGAGGGAGGACGTTATTGAAAGGAGGGATTGTTGTGATGCTTTACCAAATTTATTTCGGCAAAGGTAGGGCTGATGTATGAGGAGAGATTGAGTTGGCTAGGATGGAATTCACTGGCATTCAGAAGAACAAGGGGAGAATGCATAGCAACCTAAACATTCTAGCAGCAATAAACAGTTTGGATGCAGGAAGGATGTTCTCGATGGCAATGAAACCCCGAACCAGGGTGGCAGTTTAAAGGTAAGGACTGAACATTATAGAATAAGATGAGGAGAAAATTCTTCACCTAGAATGAGGTGAATCTTCACAGCATCTGGCAACGGAATGTGCTGGTAAATAAAACGGTATGCGCTTTCAAGAAGGCGGTAAATACACTTATTGTGACTAACGGGATCAATTGATATTAAAGTGGGCTGGATGACCTGCGTGATCGTGTTGAATTAGAGAACAGTGCAGAGGGGTAGAGCAGCATAATCCCGTTCCCCACCTTCTGTGTTTCCATGTTGAAATAGGCTGGCAAACCAATCAACAATTGCAGTCACAAATGTTGATCTCACCAGATTCAACCATACCCCTCGAAATACACTGAAATAAATAATTAATAATTCACCCATAAAAATTCGTCCTATCAAAGTGGAAAAAAATTACATTTGCTGGCTAATTATTTGTATTGCCAAGAAGTTGGACCACTTATTTCACTTAACCTCTTTTCACCTTCGCCTGAGCTTGTTTTTCCCATGACTTTGCATTGTAATTAATATTGGCTAACGCATTCAATGGACTGGAATGACTGAACAGATGCATCATAGTCCAATTGAATGGTTGAAGCAAGTCGTGGGTACACCACGAAAAAGTATTCTTCCCTGTGTTCCACAATTTTCTACGCTCTACCACTAATGAAGAGAGGAATTATGTCCAGCCATCACTCATGTCGTCCTTCATAACTTTATCTAGACTATTCTGACTCTGAGCGCCAGCAAGCAACAATAAACCAATATAAGTTAAAGAAACATCTAAATTAAGTGGAGGAAGTACTGTTGGCAATTCATGCAGGACATGCAAAGAAATTAACTATGGCCCAGCCAGCGGTGCCTAAACCTCACAAATGAATAACAAGTAAAGCAAGAAAGACATTAGAATTTTGTGTACACTTCCCATGAAAACATCACTTTCCTGTAGATAGACACTTTGCTAATGTTAAATCGATTTGACAATGTCTTAAAAAATACCATGAACAAACTTGTAACGGTTGATTACTTCAGATAGCACTGCCTCAGCAATGTTCGGCATTGGCTGAAAGATAATGGTTTTCTTATCCGTCTCTGCTTGTTTAGGACAACTAGGTTACTAAAATAAATAAAGCAATTCGAGTTTGCAGAACATATACTTCAAGGCAAACCTAATTCCTTAATAGGTAACGGAATTGTTTGTGAAGATTCCAGTCCACAATTTAGCCAAGAGATTACCTACTCCAAAATAACATTGGTTTTGTACCAGGAGAGGAATCAAAGTGAAACTGGATTCTGTGAAACAGCACTAACTGCACCAGAGTGGGGAAAGATGCACATGCAAGCGGAGGTATCCGCTGTAAGGTGTCACCACCACAATTGCTATGAGTATTTAAGATGTTACTGCGCTGTCAGATCAGAGAAGATTTGATAAGCCCTTCGATTGCAAGAGCTGAGATGTTATGAGCAGCACACAGTAGCCGAATAATCTAACAATGAATTTTAATCCTAGAAAAATTCTGTTATGTTCGCGAGGACAGAGCTGAGATCCAGGCACTTACACATGGCTCATTTGCCAATTTGATAATCACACCATCACTGTAGACAGAAACGAACTGCATTCATGTGAATCACAGTAACAAAAGATAGGAAAAGCAGGGGCGGCAAGGTTGCTCATTGGTTAGCACTGCTGCCTCACAGCGTCAGGGACCCTGATGGGATTACTTCCTTCTTCGA
This sequence comes from Chiloscyllium plagiosum, assembly GCF_004010195.1. Lineage (NCBI taxonomy): Eukaryota > Metazoa > Chordata > Chondrichthyes > Orectolobiformes > Hemiscylliidae > Chiloscyllium > Chiloscyllium plagiosum. The sequence continues at coordinate 7,754,086 of NC_057759.1, read as the reverse complement.
TTACTTCAGTGTGGTGTTTGCACACTGTCCCCGTGTCTGCGTGTCTGTCCTCCCCCAATCCGAAGATGTGCAAGTCAGGTGAATTGGCTATGCTAAATTGCTTATAGTGTTCAGTGCAATGGTCAGAGGTAAATATATGGTACGGGAATGGGTCTGAGTGGGTTAATCTTCAGAGGGGCAGTGTGTACTTGTTGGGCCAAATGGCCTGTTTCCAGGCCCTAGAGCCCACACCACCATTTCATGGCATCATGGATGACTCAACATTCATCACCTCCACCTTACTGCTGCTGTTTATCACCATTGTTACCCCAGCTGATCAAAAATGCATTTATCTCTCCTTTTAATCCATACAAATAGTGTCCTGTCACGACTATCTGTGGCAACGATTTTCACAGATGAAGAACGCTCTGAAATGAAGAACTTCCTGCTTATTTTAGTCTTAATTTGGCAACCCTTCTTCAAAGCACATGCTCCTCGGTCCTAAACTCACACACCAGGAGAAACATTCTCAGAATTTACATTCTCATTCATCGAAGAAATCTATATATTTTGATGAAATTACCTGTCATTTGTTAGACATACATGAGTGCATTCCCAACCCGATTAGCATTTGTTCGTGATGTAATCCCTCCACACCAGGATCAACTTACTGAGATGTCTCTGCATTCGATGAATTTATTAATCTACTTACAGTTCTCCGATGTGCTCTAAGTCATAGAGTCACATGATGCACATCATGGAAACACACCCTTTGGGCCAACTTGTTCATGCCAACGAGATATCCCAACCGATTGTAGTCCTACTTGCCAGCACCCAGTACATAATCCCATCAAACCCTTCTTATTCATGTGGCCATCCAGATGCCTTTTAAATGTTGCAATTGTGCCAGCATCCACCACTTCCTCCGGTAGCTCATTCTATTCATGCACAACCCTCTGCATGAAAAGGTTGTCCCTTAGGTTCCTTTTACATCTTTCCCCTATCAATCTAAACCTATGCCCTCTAGTTCTGGACTCTCTTACCACAAGGAAAAGGCCTTTTGTATTTATCCTATCCATGCCCTTCAAGGATTTATAAATCTCTATATGGTCAGCCCTTGGCCTCCGACGCTTGAGGGAATACACGCCAAGATTATTCAACGTCTCCCTCGAGCACAAATCCTTCAAAACTGGCAACATCCTTGCAAATCTTTTCTGAACTCTTTCAGGTTTCACAACATCCTGACACCAGGACTCAAGAAATCTTCCAGAAGTGGCATAACCAACGTCCCTTACAGCCGCAACACGACTTCCCAACTCCTATACTCACTGACCTGACCAACAAAGGAAAGCATCCCAAATGCCTTCTTCACTATTCTGTCCACCTGCAACTCGACTTTTAAGGAGATATGAACCTGCACTCCAAGATCTCCTTATTCAATAACGTTCCCTAGGACCTTACCTTCAAGTGTATAAGTCCTGCTAAGATTTGTTTTCCCAAAATCCAACAGCTCTCAGTTATCTAATTTAAACTCCGTCTGCCACTCCTCAGCCCATTGACCCAACGGATCAAGATTCCCTTGCAATCTGAGGTAACGTTCTTTGCTGTCCACTACATCACAAATTTTGGTGTCATCTGCAAACACACGCACCATACCTCCGATGTTCACATCCAAAGCATTTACGTAAATGAGGAAAAGTAGTGGACCAAATGCAGTTCCTTGTTGCACTCCACTGGACACAGTCCTCCAGTCTGTAAAACGACCCTCCACCACTACCTTGGAGCCAGTTCTGTATTCAAATGACTCGTTCCCCCTGGTATTCTTATTAGGATCTTACACAATTTTACTGAGACTTTCCCCAAACACAAACAAACTCCAGCACCTTTGGCATAAGCGTCAACACTGCATGAGCATTGCAGGTTGCCTTCTGGACCTATTGGCTGGTTTTCTGTGTTCCGTGCACACAGTAACACTCTGGAACCCTGTTTGATCCTCGTCTCCTCAGCCTGAAGTAAGTTTCCTTCTTCCACTTGACAAGATATTCTATGTCCCTTGTCACTCAAGGTTCCTTTGCCCTACTATCCCGTCCTTGCCTCGGTGGGATAAACATATCCAGCTCTATCAGAGAGTTTTTACTAAAACGCCTCCACATTTCCGTTTTGCATTTTCCTGAGAATATCTGTTCCCAATTTATGCACGACCTTATAGTATTGTAGTTCCCCTTCAATGATTACATACTTTCCCATACCGCCTGGTCATATCCCTCTCTTTGACTATAGTAACGTTCAGGGTGTTGTAATCACTCCCACCAAGAGTTCTGACATCTGGCCTGGTTCATTGTCAGCATCAAATCCAAGATGGCGTCCCTTCTCGTCGGCCTATCTACATATTGACTCAGGAACCAGTCCTGGGCACACCTGGCAAAAACTGCTTCATCGAAACTATTTGAACCAAGGTGGTTCCATTCAATATTACGGAAGATAAATTGACCAACGACCAAAACCTTGTTACTTCGACACATTTCGAAAATCTGACACCAGTCTGCTCCTCCGTGTCTCTGTTGCTACTGGGGAGGTCTGCAAGAAATCCCAATAAAGTGCTTTCCTGTTTCTGACTTCCGTCCATACTGATTCTGTGGACAAACCCTCCTCGATGACGTCCCTTTCTGCAGCTGTGATACTATCCTGATACTGTGCCTGATTATCAATGCCACTCCCCCACCTCCATTATCTCACCCCATCCCATAACATTACAAACACCTAAACCCAGCCACAAACCAATCCTACCCTTGTGATATCCATGTATCCGTAATGACCACAAGATCATATTTTCAAATGCTGACAATTCTTTAATTTCATCACCCTTATTCCTGAAAATAGACACCCTTCAACCCATCACACTGACTGCCAATTTGTCCTATACACTGACTATCGCTCCTCGCAGACACTGTACATGCTGTATCTGACTTCACAATCGCTACTCCATCCTTAGATTCGTACCTCCTGCTCCCATCCCGCGACCACTTTAGTGTGAGCTACCCACACCTCCCGTAGACTTCTTGCAAACCTCCTGCCCCCGAGGTTGGTGCCCCTCCAGAACAGATGCAACGTCTCTTCTTGTAACAGTTCCGACCTTCCTTAGAAGGTATCCCAATGATCCATAAATCTGAAACCCTCGCTCTGACATAATCTCTGCAGCCACATGTTCACCTGCACTCTCTCCCTTTTCCTAACCTCACTAACCGTTCCACTGGTAGCAATCCTGGTGTTACCATTTTGTTTGTCCTCTATTTTAGCTTCCAAACTACCTCCCTATATTCACTTCTCAGGTGCTCAAACCTTTTCCGAGCTTTGCCATTGGTACCAAAGCGTACCACGAACTCTGGCTGCTCTCCCTCCGCCTTAAAAATCATGTAAACTCGATTGAAGGCATCCCTGATCTGGGCACCTGGGAGCCAACACATCATCCGCAAGTCCCGTTCTCGACCACAAACTATCCTGTCTGTTCCTCTGACCATAGAATCTCTTACCATTATCGCTTTCCTAGTGTCCAGTGAAACTTCTGTTGTAGTGTGATGGGTGAGGCCAGACCACTCAAAAAATTCTTTAGCAGGCACACCAGACTTTGCAATTTGCTTCGATGAGTGTGCAGTGAAAATTAGCCGGAGTAGGCTAGCTAGGTTGACTACTCGATTATAACTCACTCAGAAAATTTGTTCACAAAATTACACAACGAAACACAAAGAACAGAACAAAGAGTCAATACAGAACTTAGTTTACCCAAATTAGACTCAAGTATGCTGTTCCGTATGTACACAATAGTCCCAATAAGCAAACTCCATTTAATAACCAGTATGAAAGGAACACATGTTGACAGGTTGAATTTGAAGGGCAGAAAGAGAGCGTGAGAGTTTCCACACAACTCACTATTCAACACCACACCAGTTCAGGACTGGACTAAACTGCTCAGCTGGAGAGCTGACTGTTCCCCTTTCATTATACAGGTCACGTGTAAAAATGGCTACTTTGGATTGAAGTCTCATCTGTTTACAGCTAAACAAAAAGCCTCTCAAAATCCATTACATCTCTGTACCGGACCAGACTGATCGGAGCCCGGCCTGGATTATTACCCCTCTGAAAAAAAATCAAGCATAGAACATCCTTGAGCCAAGGAACATCTTTTAGGACTGGCTTGGTGTAACCTGTCCCCGTAAAAATATGAATCACCCATACCAAAAGATGGCTGTATTTTTCCCTCTTCAAAACCCGTTTCGAAGTCTAAACACACCTATCCAATATACTAACGATAGACATGCAACCCTGCACAACAATGTGCAAATTCAGACCGTGGTGCACTCACCACCAAATCGAGTCTCAATAATGCTTTGGCAATCATATTTTTGTAACCTGCCACATGCAAAATTTTCAAATTGAATTGACAACAAGCTCCATGTAAACAGTCTAGCATTTGTGTCCTTAATTTTTTCCACAAATTTCAATAGGTCATGATCAGTGTATGTGATTGTCTCAGATGCTGTGTGGGCAAAATAAACACTGAAGTGTTGTAATGCGAACACCAAGCTTAAAGTCTCTTCCTTCACCGTTGAATATTTCTGTTGATAAACGTTCAACTTCCTCGAAAGATACCAGATGTGTCTTTCTATTCCGTCATCTTTCTCCTGCAGGAGCACCACAGTGACACCCACATCAATGGCATCGATAGCCACATTGAAAGACTTTATGTAATCCGGTATGGCTAAAACGTGAGCACTGGTTAACACAGTTTTTAGGTTGTCAAATGCATTTTGACAGTCTGCTGTCGACTGAAACTTCTTCCCCTTTTTTAAATCAGTTCAGTGAGTGGAGCAGCCACACTGCTAGGGTTCAGTACAAACTTTTGGTAAAATCCACTGAACGCCAGGAACCATAGTACTGCTTTTTTTTGTTGACGTTGTTGGAAATTCCCCAATCACTTTTTCTTTTGCATCATGTGGGGCCATTTGTCCATGTCCAATAACATGGCCCAGGAAGGTGACTTGGGATTTGGCAAGTTCATTACTAGCTATGTTTTCCACCAGGCTTGCCTTCCAAAAATCAATCGAACAAGTCTGATAAATGGTGTAAGTGTTCCTTCCGTAAGTGACTAAAATCACCAGGTCATCAGTATACACCACACAGTGAAGGTATTTGGCAATTACCTTATTAGTCAGTCGGTGAAATGTGGCTGGAGCATTTTTCATACCAAATGGCATGATTTTTAACTGGTATAGTCCATTTGTGTAACGAAAGTCGAAATTGCCTTTGCTCTCTCTGACAGAGATAATTTTCAGTAACCTCTGAGCAAGTCCAGCTTAGAAATGTAAGTTGCTTGTCCCACTTTTTCATTTTGCCCCACAGTCCTCCAATTGTGGAATTGGATCTTCATCAGTCTTTGTAATGGCGTTAACTCTGCGATAGTCCACACATAACCATTGGGTACCACCTGGCTTTGGCAACATGATTACTGCTGAGCTCCTGTCGCTGTAACTACATTATGCCATCTTAGAGCATGCTCTTTATCTCCTTCTGTACCTGTACCAACTTCAGATGGTTATGCCTACAAAGATCCTGCTTAATCGAAACAATATATCCAATATCTACATCATGCACAACTAGATTAGTACTTTTCATTTTATTTTCGCATATCTCCCCATGTGATCGTAATAGCTCTTTCAGGTCATTTCGATTTTCTTGTGGAAGGTAACTCAGTAATGTAACCCAATTATTGACAACTTCCTCCTTGTCCAATTTAATTTGAGGATTGTCCAACCCAGCATCCTCTCAACTTGGTTCTTCACAGTGTGCCGACATCATTAACACCTTTTCCTCTGGCTTTCCTTCCCTATCATAATACCTTTTGAGCATGTTCATACTGCGAGATTTATTCCTGTCTGGTGTCCTTATCAAGTAGTTCACCTCACTCATTTTTTTCTCTCAATTTAATATGGCCTACTAAACCTTGCTTTTAAAGGCTCACCTGTTCTGGGAATTAACATCAATTCCTTATCCCGAATTGTAAAATTGCGAATTTGTGATTTATTATCCTTTTGTTTGTGATATTTTTAAAAGTTGTCTCGCCCACTCTCCAACTCTATTTAATCATTCTATAAAATTCGACATATAGTCCAAATGGGTGGAATCTGAATTCTGACTTATTAATTTCTCCTTAATCAATTTTAACAGCCCTCTTGCTTCATGCCCCAAAATTAATTCAAATGGACTGAATTTGGTCGATTCATTCAGTGTATATATGATTGCAAAAAGTGCGAACGGAATTCCCTTCTTCCAATCGTCTGGTTAATCCTGACCATAAGCCCTCAACATGGTCTTTAACATTTGATTCCATCTCTCTAGCACTCCCTGTGATCCTGGATAGTACGCAGAAGATCTGAATTGCTTTTTTTGCAATTTACCCATAACCTCCTTAAATAGTTTTGATGTGAAGTTTGATGCTTGATCTGACTGGATCTCTATTCGCAATCCGTATCTGTTAATGAAAAATAAGTAATTTTTGTACAACCCCTTTAGCTGTGATGTTGCATAATAGGAATGTCTCTGGAAATCTAGTCGTTAAATCAATTATTGTTAATAAATATTTATTCCCCCTTTTTATTTGAGGTAGGGGACCTACGCAATCAATCAAGACTCTGAAAGATTCCTCAATTGGTGGAATAGATATTAAAGTTGTAGCTGAGGTTATCTGATTAGCTGACATGTATGACACATCTGGCAAAATTCAACTACATCTTTGTGTCGTACAGGCCCGTGAAAATGCATTTGTATTTAAACTGTGTTTTACTCACCACGAAATGATCTCCAAGTTGTATCTTCTGCGCCAATTTATGCACGTCCTTTCTGTACCCCACTGACAAAACAATTTGATGAATCATTTTCCTTATTCTCATCTGCTTGAATGCGCGTGATGGTCTCCATTTCCACATTAAGACATCATTCGTTAAGTAATAAACACAGGAACACGTAATCTGTTTATGTCTTTTGATTTAACTGTTTTAACATCTCATCTTTCTGCTGTAATTCAACCAGCTTCCAAAATGTAAACATGCTTGCATGTTTACCTATTTGCTCCTTCTCCGTTCCACGTATCTGATGGAAGAGAGTTTCTGATAAAACTATATCAGCTTCTTTATTTGTGCCTTTTGATCGCTCCTCTTTCAGCTTATGATTCTGTGATCTTGTGATCACCCAATCAGGGAATATTCCTGGATAAACATTCTCCATTTCTTCAGTTGCCTGTGTCTGCACTGGCTTTTCAACCAGAGAAGGCAACACGCCTACCAGTGAATTAGCTATATCATATGCAAGGCCAAAGTGTATTCCTGGAGCTAACAGTTTGACCAGAAATCCTAACGAAAATGTTTCACTCTCCTCTGGACTCTCCCGCCTCACTTTACAGAATTGAGCACTTTTAGTCTCACCATGAATTCCTGTTACCAATTGTTTTCTTGCAACAGTCCCTCGGAAGTGCATAACTCCTCATTCTTCAGCATTACAAACTGAAACGATCCTGTGTCCCTTAATATTCCTTCCCTACTACTCCTGGCCTCTGTGAATACACTTTACCCTTGCATGCATATTGTTTTAAGAAGATCCGGCACTTCCTCCTCAGTCAACTTCTGATCGTCTTGTACACTCTGAGGCAGTTGCCGACCTTCCTTTCTGCTGTTTGTTCCTACTCCAACAAAAATTCAGGCTTGTCTGGTACTCTGACATCTGGCTTTTTCCTAACTCTCCAACACTGTGATTTTGTGTGGCCCACTTTATTACAATGAAAACACTGGAACTTTTAAAACTTTTTTGTCCCACTCAAGGATTTCTTTTTCACCCTGTTGTAAGTTATCCTTATGATCTTCATTGAGATATCCCTTCACCTATCCACGTGAGGAGTTCTCTTTGCTCCGGTTTCTATTCCTCATGGACTGAAAATGATTCTGAAAGCCAAACCCTGTTCTGTGAAGCAGCTCATAATCATCAGCCACTTCAGCTGCTAACCATGTGCTTTAATTCTTTGTTCTTCCACATGAGTTCTCAATACTTCCTCACTAAGGTTATCTTCATCGTTTAGCTCCAGCCTTTTAAGCTGACTTTTCTTTATAAGTATCTGTTTTTGAAATTCAAAAGATCTCACCTTTTCCCCCTCTGCTCTCTTTTCCCCCTCTCTTCTGCTGCTCTCTTTTTCTCTTTGTTCTCATGCTCTCTCTTTTTCCCTCTCTTCTGATTTTAATCGGAACTCAAACTGTTTAATTTCTGCTGCCCTTTTCTTATCTCTCGCCTCTAACTCAAGCTTCTTCTTTTGCAATCATGCTCTTGCCATCTCCATAGATTCTGATGCTTTCTCCAGCAAGTTTAAATGCTGAGCTACTGTAATACTTATCTCTCCTTTCCTCAAAGAAGCAGGAAATTCCAATTCCAGCTTCTCTGCTAATTCCTGCAGCTTGGTCTTATTTACCTTTTGTAAACCTTCCAAAGTCACCGCATCCACATTCAGAAAACTTTTAGCGACTGAAGCGACCATTACTATCCCAAACTTTGTCTTCTCAACCAAACCAGCAACCAAAATAAAGACACTAGCAGCGACCACTCGCTGCTTAAAATCCCGGAAAGCGCCCCCAGTCTGTTATGAAGTAGGCCAGATAACTCAAAACATTCTTAAGCAGCCAGCACAGAACATAACTCTGAAAATTACCTGGAATAAGTAACCTTGAGTGATTAGTAGCATTTAAAACAGATAGAAATTAATTCAGCAATGTACACAATGAAACACAAATAACACAGTAAAAAGAACCCCAACAGATTTCAGTCTATCCAAACTAGACTTAAGTATGCTGTTCCAAATCTACACAATAGTCCCAATAAGAAAACTTCCTTTAAAAACCAGTATAGTTGTAACACATGCTTACATGTTGAAATTGAAGGTCAGAAAGAGAGAGAGAGAGAGTTTCGATACAGCTCATTGATGGACCAGTTCAGGATGTACTAAATTGCTCAGCTAGAGAGCTGATCACTCCCCTTTCATTACACCAGTCACGTCTAAAACGTGGCCACTTTGGCCTGAAATCCCATCTGTTTATATGCAAACAAAATACCTCTCAAAATCCTTTTTATCTATGTACCAAACCAGACTGATTGGAGCCAAGCCTGTATTATTACACTTCTGAAAAAAAGAACAAGGACAGAATATCCTTTAAAAAAAAACACTAGCTTTGTGACAGAAGCATTTTGTAAAGAGGTGAGCGCCATATTGATAAATTTGAATATATTCATAGTAGTGCAGAATATCCTGAGGTATGTATCAGGAGCTTGGTCCTTCCTGACAAATGTTAAGGATTTAGATTGTGATTAGAAGCCTGAATTTGTAAACGTTTTCAATGACACAAAACTTTGGAAAATATACACATTGTGAGTAGAAAAGTTTAGAACCCTTGAAGGACATTGGCACATTGGTGGATTTAGCTGATAGGTAGTAGATGTATTTCAATGAAGAAAAGTTTGTGGTGATCCATTTGGTCAGAAAATAAGTGAAAGATCCAATAACATAAACGATACAATTTCCAGGTGTGTAAGAGTATAGGAACATGGTTGCATATGTGTGCAGGTCACTGAAATTGGCAGGGAGCATTCCATCATGCAAACAATGGAATCGGAGTTACAAGTAAGGGTAATGCATAAAAGAGCATAGAGGTGATGTTGAACGTGATTCAGGCAATTTCGAAACTTCTATTGTAGCATTGTGTACACTTGTGAGTGCCATCTTAAATGATGGATTTGAAACATTTGCAAGAGTGGAAAAGAGGTTCACAAGAATGCTTCGGGAAATGAGAAACTTCGGTTTTACGGTTAGATTGAAGAATTTGGGGTTATTCCACCTGGAGCCAAGAATGCTCAAAAAATACCTGACAGACTTTCAAAATCACAAAAGGGCTGGATATATAAGAACAATAGGCACCCTCTCGCATTAGAAAGAGGAACAAGGTGCCATAGATTCAAAACAATTTATAAATTAAACAAACAAACACAGAAACTATGAGCAGAAAGGAATGATGGTATCCCAGTGGCATTGTCGATGGACTGTCAATTCAGAGAATCTGGTAATGTTCCAGGGACCCGGATTTCACTCCAAAAATTGCCCTTAGTGCAAATTCAGTTCCGTAAAAGTCTGCAATTAAGACTCTCATAATGGCCGTGAATGTGTTGTCGGTTGTCCAGAATTGAATGCATCTGGTTCACTAATGTCCTTTTGGCAAGGAAACATCTATATTTACCACGTCTGCCTCCATGCGACTCCACACAATTAGAAATATAATTAACCCTTAACTGGCATCTAGATAATTAGGGATGATCAATAAACGCTCGACTAGCCAGCGACGCATTCATCCTGTGAATGAAGGCCATTATGCACTTAGAGTCTGCTCTTCCCTTGTTCAACATGCACCTCTCAGTACAGCTTCTGCCTTTATCCCGCACCCTTTTGTACCTTCATCCCCATAAGCTATGTTTAGTTACCTGAAACATTGAATGAATAAGTCTCCAGTGCCTTCTTGCAGAAAATGACAAAAGCTCAGCACGATCCAGATGAAGAAGTGTCAATTTGCATTAGTTGCAATCAGCCTAAAAAAGGATTAACATCGAACGTTATTTCTTCAGTGAGTAGTTAGCGCGCAGAAAGCACTGGAAAGGGGTTTCACATAAGACATTTAAGAGCGTAAAGAGTACACATTTAACAACATTTAAGAAACGAGGGTACGAGGGATTGCAGAGGCCAGGCATAAGAACTGCAGGAAGAAGTGAACAACTCGAGTTCAAGCAAGGTCACATGGGTTTCCCCCCCCCACCCCCCCCCCCTCCCCCCAGTTTTGTTTAGTGTGCTCTTCAACTTCGGCAGCAAACTGAAATCAAACATTTTGCCTAGAGATCAACATCACATGAGAATTGCAATTTTTGGTTGTTGCTTGGGCTATGTGTAGTAATGCTGAGAAATCGAAATTTCACCTGTGAACCTAATCATCCCAAAGAAAAGCAAAAGGTGATTGTTTTATGATTAACCTGGAGATTCTCCAGATACCATATGCTCAGTATCACTTAGAAATTAAAACTTGGAAAATATTGCCCAGAATATGTTTTTTTTTAATATTTTACTTCTTTTGAACAAATGTCTAATTTCATAAGATTTCGAAACATAAACGACATTTCATACTGGAACTTCCAAAACAATGTTTGAAATTCAAAAGTTCTCACTTTTTCTTTCTTTGCTCTCTTTTCCCCCTCTTCAATTTCTCTCTCTTTTTCCCCTCTCTTCTGCTGCTCTTTCGTTTTCTCTTTGTTCTGATTCGCTCTCTTCTCCTCTCTCTTTTGCTTCTAATCGTAACTCAAACTGTTTAATTTCTGCTGCCCTTTTCTTACCTCTCACCTCTAACTCAAGCTTCTTCATTTGTAATTGTGTTGTTGCCATCTCCATAGATTCTGATCCTTTCTCCAGCAAGTTTAAATGCTGAGCTACTGTAGTAGCCCTCTCCATTCCTCAAAGAAGCAGGCAGTTCTAATTCCTCTTCCATGCTAATTCCTGCAGCTTGGTCTTATTCACCTCTTGTAAACCTTCCAAAATTACCGCATCCACATCCAGAAAACTTTTGGCGACTGAAAAGTTCAATACTATCCCAAACATTGTCTCCCTAACCAAACCAACACCCTAACTGAAGACACTGGCAACGATCACTTGCTGTTAAAAATCCCGCAAAGAGCCCCCAGTCTGTTAAGGAGTAGGCCAGACCACTCAAAACATTCCCAAGCAGCCAGCCCAGACCACAACTTTGCAATTTGTGTCGTTAAGTGTGCAGTGAAAATTCCTCGGAATAAGTTGTCTAGGGTGACTACTAGAATTTAAAACAGGTAGAAATTTATTCACAAAATTACACAACGAAACACAAATAACAGAATAAAGAACTACTACACATTTCAGTCTATCCAAACTCGACTTAGTATGCTGTTTCGGATATACACAATAGTCCCAATAAACAAACTTCATTTAAAAAAAAACAGTGTAAATGCAATACGTGCTTACAAGTTGAAGTTGAATGACAGAAAGAGAGAGAGAAGAGAGTTTCCACAGAGCTCATTGATGAACCTCTCACCAGTTCAGGGTGTAATAAATTGCACAGCTAGAGAGCTGATCTCTTCCCTTTCAATATAAAAGTTGCGTCTAAAATATGACCACTTTGGCCTGAACTCCGACCTGTTTACATATAAATAAAAGGCCTTTCAAAATCCTTTTCATCTATGTACCAAAGCAGACTGATCGGAGCCCAGCCTGGATTATTACCTTAATTTAAAAAAAAAGAATAGAGTATCCTTGAGACAAGGAACAGCTTTTTCTATTAAAAAGACTAGCATTGTGACAGAAGGATTTTGTACAGATGTGAGCGCCATATTGATTGATACATTTGATTACTTTCATAAGAGTGCAGAATATCCTGTGGTAAGTGTCAGGATCTTGATCATTCCAGACACGTGTTAAGGATTTTGATTTTGCTCAGAAGCCTGAATTTTTAAACGTTTTCAATGGCACAATACCTGGGGGAGACAAAACGTACATTGTGAGTAGAAGAGTTTAGAATCCTTGAAGGACATCGGCAAATTAGTGGATTTACCTGATAAGCAGTGGGTATATTTCAAGGAAGAAAAGTGTGTGGTGATCCATTTGGTCACAAGATAAGTGAAAAATCCAATAACATAGAGGATACAATTTCCAGGTGTGTAAAAGTGTACAGGGACATGATTGAATAAGCGTGCAGGTCACTGAAGATGGCAGGATAGTTACAGAGAGGAATGCATAATGCAAACAGTGGCATCAGAGTTACAAATAGGGGTACCGTGCAAAAGAACAAAGATGTCGAACTTGATTCAGGCAATTGTGAAACTTCTGTTGTAACATTGTGTACAGTTGTGAATGCCATATTAAATGATGGATTTGAAACATTTGCAAAAGTGCAAAAGAGTGCTTCAGGAGATGGGAAACCTCAGTTTTATGGTTAGATTGAAGAATTTGGAGCTATTCCACTTGGAACCAAGAAGGCTCAGAAAATACCTGACAGAGGTTTTCAAAATCACAAAAGGGCTGGATAGAGGAAATACGACCTATGTGCACCCTCTCGCAATAGAAAGAGGAACAAGGTGCCACAGATTCAAAACATATTTCAAAATACCCAAAGAAAGACAGAAATTAGGAGTAGAAAGGAATTGCGATAGCCCAGCGGCATTGTAGATGAACTGTCAATTCAGAGAATCTGGTAATGCTCCAGGGACCCGGATTTCACTCCAAAAATTGGTCTTAGTGCAAGTTCAATTCCATAAAACTCTGTAATTAAGACACTCATAATGGCCGTGATTGTGTTGTCGGTTGTCCAGAATTGAATGCATCTGGATCACTAATGTCCTTTTGGCAAGAAAACATCTATCATTACCTTGTCTGCCTACATACGACTCCACACAATTAGAAATATAATTAACCCTTAACTGGCATCTAGATGATTAGGGATGATCAATAAACGCTCGACTAGCCAGCGACGCTTTCATCCTGTGAATGAAGGCCATTATGCACTTAAAGTCTGTTCTTCCCTGGTTCAATATGCACTCTCAGTACAGCTCCTGCCTTTATCCCGCACCCTTTTGTACCTTCAGCTCCATAAGCTGTGTTTAGGTACTTTATGAAACATTGACTGAATTAGTCTCCAGTGCCCTTTTGCAGAAAATGACAAAAGCTCATCACAATCCAGATGAAGAAGTGTCAATTTGTATTAATTGTAATCAGCCTAAAAAAAACCATAGGAAGTTATTTCTTCAGTGAGTAGTTACCGTGCAGAAAGCACAGGAAAGGGGTTTCACATGAGCCATTTAAGAGCATAAAGAATACTCATTTAACGAAATTTAAGAACCAAGAGTACGAGGTATTGCAGACGTTAGGCACGAGAACTGCAGGAAGAAGTCAACATTTTCGAGTTCAAGCAAGGTCACATGAGTGTTTCTTTTCCAGTTTTGTTTAGTGTGCACTTCAACTTCGGCAGCAAACTGAAATCAAACTTTTTGCCTCGAGAACAACATAACATGAGACTTGCAATTTTTGGCTATTGCTTGGGCTACGTGCAGGAATGCTGAAAAATCGAAATTTCACCTGTGAACCTAGCCATCCCAAAAGATTATTGTTTTATGGTTGACGTGGAGGCTCTCCAGGTACCATTTGTCATCTCTTACATATTAAAACTTGGAAGATATTGTCCAGAATATGATTTTTCTTTTGGAATTTTACTCCTCTTCAACTCATGTCGCGTTTCATAAGATTTTGAAAAATAAATGACATTTCAAACTGGAACAGGAAACAAAGGAAGGAAGTAAAAGTCTACCAGATACGAGCAATAGCTGCAACTTTGAAGTAGATAATCCAGAAAATAGGGAATAAATGCTTTTTTAAAGAAATACGTCGAAATGGGTGTACAGAACATATTTTATTGGACAGGAAACAGAGTGGGGGATTTTTATTTTGCTGCATTATAGGCCGTGAGCAAGATGAAAGTGGACACAAGCTATTCAACCATATGTCAATGATTTACTGAGGAAAGTAAATGTAGGTTCACAAAGTTTGCCGAAGGCACATAGATTTTTCGAAGGTTCAGATGTGAGTTGGAGGCAGTGATGCTGTCATGTGATTTGCACAGGACGCATAAGTGGGCCAATGCAGCATAATTTTGATAAATATGATGTTACACAGTTTAGTAGCGAAATTGGGATGTGAGGTTCATATTAGAATGGTTATAAATTGGGAGAAGGGGACAGTTAACGTGTTCTTCTTGTCCTGGTCCACCAATTGTGGAAAATAACGACGCTCGTGTTTTCGTATGTAAAGAAGATTAACTGTGGAATGATCTTCGTAATGAGAGACTTCGAGTTCATGAACACGGATGTCTTTCTAAAAAGATGTAGGGCCTTTGTGATGACACGTCTGGGAAACTGCACATAACTGTGGCTTCCATTATTGGAGGAAGAACGTTATTGCAAAGGAGGGAGTGCTGTGATGCTTTCCCAAGTTGACTCCTCGGAAAGTAGGACTGATGTATGAGGACAGATTGAGTTGGCTAAGATCGAATACACTGGCATTCAGAGACAATGCTTAGCTACTTGCAAATGCTAACAGCATCAAACAGTTTGGACGCTGGAAGGTTCTTACTGGTGGGGATGGAGCACTGAACCAGGGTCATAGCTTAAGGGTGCGAGGTGAACATTGTCGAAATGAGACGTGGAGAAAAGGCTTCACCCAGAGTGAGATGAATATTTAGAGCTTCATGCCGCAGAAAGTTGTTGAAAATAATACGTTACCTGCTTTGAAAAAGAAGGTAGATACAGATTGTGTTACTAAAAGGACCGATTGATACTAAAGTGAGCTGGAGTAGGATTAAACTTGATGTCCAGCGCGATCAACTTCTATGTTTCCATTGTGAAAAGTGCTTGCTAACCAATCAATTAGTACAGAAATAAATTTCTGTAGTCATATACATCCCTAGTAGAATGTTATAATAAATAATAACACGCCAGTCTAAACTAAATAAATAATATTATTCTTCTCAAAGAAGATAAAATCAGGTTTTCCAAGCAGCTAGTTTCATTGGCAAGGATTTTGACAACCCATTTCAAATAACTACCACACATCTTCTCCAGTGCTTGTTTTCCTGCAATATTTGTATCCTTATTAATATTTGCAACTCACTCAATGGAGTGAACTCACTGAATAGATTGTTAATGACCTCATTGAATAGCAGAAGCATGTCGGTGGACTCAATGGATTTCATCCTGTACACAGTGATAAAACAGGCCCCTTGACTTCTACAACTTTCTCCGGAATGCCACTAATGCAAAGAGGAGTTACCCGAAATCATCACTCATATTGTTCGTCATAATGTTGTCTGTACTACGGTGGCTCTGAGCGCTATCAAGCAACGCTAAACTGATGTAAGTTACAGAAACACTTAGCTAGATGAGATGTTGTGAGGAATTCTCACAGGATTTGTGTGAAATGTTAAAAGACATTGCCCAGTAGGCAATCATGATGTGGCATATTGCGTGCGTGTATGAATGATGATGCTTGCAATGCCGGCTTGATTGTCATAGTATCATCATTTACCAGGACTATGGCATGACCTGCAATTATTGCCCACCACTAATTGCAAATTGAAACTTTGGCAGTAAACTGAGTTCCTGAACTTCTGCTATACATGGGCGTTGTGACACATAAGGTGTGGCTTGATAGCTCAGTGGTTAGCGCTGCTGCCTCACAGCTTCAAGGACCCCCGCTCGATTCTCGCCTCGGGTGACTGTCTGTGTGGAGTTTCCATGTGTCTGCGTTGGTTTCCTCTGGGTGCTCTGGTTTCCTTACACAGTCCAAAGTTGTGCAGTTTAAGTGAATTGGTCATGCTAAATTGCCCATAGTTTTCAGCAGCATGTAGGTTGAGTGAATTAGTCAACAGTAGAGGAATGGGTTTGGATGGGGTACTCTTGACTGGGTTGGTATGAAATTGTTGTGCCGAAGGGCCTGTTCCAACACAGTCGAGATTCTATAAAGTGTTGTTAATGAGGCCCACTATTTTTATACAAAGGCATTGAAACAAGAGCCAATGTATTTCCAACATGCATTCTTTCTCTAAGGGAAATGTTTATCCATTAAGTATAGTTGTTCAAGAAGGAATGTCCCACAAACAAGAGCAATTCGGAATGGGCAATAAGTTGTGGCCCAGCCAACACGCCGATATCCAACAAGTGAATAATGAGTCAAAAAAGAAAGAAGTCGGAATGTAATGTGTACTTGCCAGGAGAAATTTATTTCCCAGTACATAGATGGTTGGTTCGTATTAAATTCATGTGACAACATCTTCAGAAAATAGTACAAACAAAAATGTAACATGTGATTTATTTTTCATATCACATTTCCAATAATTTACCAGTTAACTTAATTTACTAGTTAATCATTGACTGAAAGATAACGGGTTTTACGTCTGCCTCTGATTGATTGGGACAAATATGTCTCCAAAACAAACAAAGCAACTTACGTGTACAGAATACATAGTTCAAGATGAGCCTAATTCTTCACTAAGGAATTGAATGGAATGCTCTGAGTCCACGTGGCAGCTTAGTCAAGACATTGCTCAGGCCTGAAATAATATTGGTTTTGCCACATTAAAGGCATAAAACTGAAACAGGACACTGTGAATGCAGCACAAAGCGCACTGGACTGGGGTAAAATCTATGTGCAAGTGGAGATATCCTCTGCAACGAGTTACCACCACATCTGATATGGGTCAGTTAAGATGCTGATAATCTTTCAGTTTAGGGGAGATTTGATAGGACCCTCAACTGCAAGATCAGAGATAACATGTGCAGCACACAAAAGCTGGAAGTTCCAACAATGAATTCTAATCCTCCAAAACGTCTATTAAGTTCATGATAATAAACAGATAGCTCACATGTTACTTTGACTATCACACTGTCACTATGGGCAGGAATGAACTCTTCCCATGTGAATCACAATAACAAGAGATAGGAGCAACATTATGTCATTCAGTCCCTGAAGCATGCTCCGCCATTCAATTGTATTATGGATCATTCAACAATCCTCAAGTCAGATTTCTTATTGTTTTAGCTGGTTTGGAGAAACTGTGTATCTCAGTGTGAGGTTCTGGAAGTAGGTTTGCTCTCTGAGCTGGAAGGTTCGTTTTCAGATGTTTCGTCACCATATTAGGTAACATTTTCAATGAGCCTCCGTGTGAAGCACTGGTAGTGTGGCCCGCTGTCTATTCATATATTTGAGTTTACTTGGGTTGTTGATGTCATCTCCTGTGGTGAAAACATATCCCATGGTGATATCATTTCCTGTTCTTTTTCTCAGGGGGTGGTAAGTGGGATCTAAGTCAATGTGTTTGTTGATAGAGTTACGGTTGGAATGCCATGCTTCCAGGAATTCTCGTGCGTGTCTCTTTTTGGGTTGTCCTAGGATGGATGTGTTGTCCCAGTTAAAGTGGTGACATTTGTCATACGTATACAAGGATACTAATGAGAGTGGGCCATGTCGTGTTGTGGCTAGTTGATGTTCATGTATCCTGGTGACTAGTTTTCTGTCTATTTGTCCAAAGTAGACCTTTATTTCAAACATGTAAGTTCTTGTCTAGATCCCATTGTCTTACCACGTCAATTACATATTACGCTACCTATAACTCCGTGGATTCTTTCCATATGACGTAATCTTTGCTGAGGTAACTTGTCGAAATTGTTTTTTTAAAGCCGTAATAAAACATATCTTGAGATTGCCCTCTGTCCACTCATTTAGAAACTTCGTCAGAACCATCCAATGAATTAGACAACCCAGATTTGCTTTCATTACATCTTGCTGATACTCTTTAAATGGATTATGATTTTCTGAATGTGCCCTTATGATTTCTTCTACAATTGATTCTCCAACATTTTTCCAACTAAAGACGTCAGGCTCATCAATCCACAGCTTTTATGCCATCCTCCTTTTCAGTGACCAATTTAGTTTTTACCTTCGATAGGTAGCTGTACATTGTTTGAAGGACACCGCTCGTTGCCAGAGGTAGCAACACACTCTGTGTGTGACATCCCCTCTCTCAGTTACATATACTGTGAGTACCTGCTGGCAGCGAGAACACTGTCGAATACTCTTTACGTAGATATCCCTTAATATGGGGGAGGCACAGAATATTCTATGCGTGAAACGAATCCTCTTGCAGTGACATGACCTGACAAAAACTTTGTGGAGACGTCTCTGTTGGTGACATAAACTGATACGATATCAGTGTGAAGAGATTAGTCTTTCAATAAGTCTGCATGTGGCAGTGTGCATGTACACATTGCGGGTGTGCATTCTTGTACTAATAAGTGTGAGTGTGCATGTACGTATGAGCATTTATATGAGTGGAGACTGTATATATTTATATATTTCTGTAACAAGGATAGAATGCCTGTGCACAAAAGAGTACATGTGTAAGTATGTGTTACACAAGTTTGAATTAATTATGTGTGAGCTTAATATGTGAATACATGGGTGAGTCTAAATGTATTATGTACTCATTTCTGAAGAGTGAAAACCCCTCTCTTTGACATAATAATGGAACAACAATCAAGAAATTATCACATTACTCACTATTAACTGCGTCCTTCGCTGATTCACTGTGGAGGGAAAAGTGTCACTTTCCTTCTGCCAACTTTACAAGACTAGAGTTGAAGTCTATGCTAACACTTCGGTCTGAGATATGTGAATGGGATTGCGAATGACCTACCCTCCTGCATTCTAATATTATTGCAAGATTATCTGGTCTGACCTTCACCTATCTCCATTTTTCTAACTTGTTTAATATTGGAATGATTTTCAAAGTTACAATTGTGGAAGTCATTTGCAGAATGTATCGAACTTTGTCGGATAATAATCATTGAATGGAATCTTTCTATCGTCACCTTCTTCAACATTATAGACATTATCAGTACAAATGAAGTTCTCCTGCTTTCAGAAAAGCAAAAGACAAATTACAATGGGTAACAAAGGGATGGAAGAAATGGAAAATCATAGTTGAATGTTGTCTTCAGAAAGAAGGGCAAGAACAGGCTCTATGACGAAGAAGGAGTTGAGTAAATCACCATTAGGGCGGACATGATGTTGGCGAAATCAGTGGGAGTGTCGACAGATAAATATTTATTATCGACCATCTACATCACAGAACAAGAATGCTCCACAAGTTATGAATGCATTAGTGATCGTTTATAAAGTTTTATAAAGCCTGGAACAGTTTCGAAGTCTCGAAGGATGGATCAGGTATAAAAAAAAGCCAAGCAGGAAATTATAGATCTGTTGGTGAGACATAAATAACCAGCAAAATGTTGCAGTCCATTACCTAATATGTAATATCCACGTCGTTGCAAAAAGTGAAGGATGTGCAGGAAGGACACCGGACCCGATAAGTTAACCCTGATTTCTGATCACAGATTCGACCAGACCTGCTGAGATTTTCCAGCAACTTCTTTTTTTTTGTTTCTTATTTACAGCATTTGTCGTCCTTCCTGTTTTCATGGGACTTAAGAATACAATATCGGAAATTTAGGTCTATGATTTGGAGAAATGTCTTCATGAGCGATTACTCACCCTGTGGAATACCTGCCAATGAACGCTGTTCAGGTCATTCATTGAATGTTTTAATAAAGAGCTTTATATTGTCATTATGGCGAAAGGGGTCAAAAGATATGGGAGAAAGCGAAAACAGTCTCCAGAGTTTGCGATCAGTCGTCAGTATGTCGAACATGGGACCTGACTGGATGTGCCAAATGGTCTATTCATGATCTTTTTCTCTTTCATATATATACATATATTTCTATGTTTCTATCTTCTTGGTTTTTTTTTGCCTGGTAAAAATGTGAAGTTAATTCTTCAGTGTAGACAGAAACAGGCACCCTTATTTTATGAGAAAAGCAAGGTCGGTCAAGTTCACTGTGGCAAGTTGAATATTAAACTAAGTAGCCCGTGTGGCATGACCATCAGCTGCGATCCTCTTTTAATAGGTAAATATTCATGCTGGTGCCGTTGGACACGAAGTATTTAGTTTTGGGCTTCCCTTTTCCTGAGACATGAAATAGAAATAGCGCGTATGTTTCTCTTTGGGTGGACGACAACGACTGGACGGTGTTCACAAGCGAGATTCAGGAGGTAGATCCGATTTGTAACATATTTCCGAAGCATTGTGTGGATTTTGGATGGAGTGGCACGAGTGACGACGTTGCTCCTTTCACAAGGTTATGATGGGTGAGAAAGTGAAGACTGCAGATGCTGGAGTTCACAGTTCAGATTGTGGTGTTGGAAAAACACAGAAGGCCAGGCAGCATCCGAGAAGCAGGAGCATCGACGTTTCGGACATCATCCCTTCATCAGGAATGGTTCCAATGCCCTTTTCTTTCAGAGGGTATCACAATGGCAGAGGTTCCAATATTTTTGGAAATATCTACTTCATAAAGCTTTTAAATGTTCTATTTTTAAATATCGTTACACAATGAAAGGAGAGTGACTAATTCTCCCAGTTCAGGGTTTGGTTTAGTTTGGTTTTAGCCAGCTGTTCTGTTTGCAGCTGCTGGCCGATTTTTAGCCGGGAACCCAGAGAAGCTGCTCGGGATCCAATTGAATAGCTCCATGTTGTTCCTCTCTCGCTGAGAAATCTCTCTACTGTAAGATGACGTTTTTGATTTTATCTTTTTTTTTGCCAAGTTTTTTTCTTTAAATGGGAATAATGCAAGTATTTGGAACAGCATTAATTAAGTTGTGATAGAGTCGATTGGGTTTTCAGTAAAATCATATCATTCTAAGTTCGGTTCTCTTCTGTTCACAATTTATTCATATGCCTGAAATGAATCCTGTTTTTTTTTAAACTGAGTGGTTGGGACAGCTGCATCTCTCGTGGAATATCTATTCTATACTTGTTTAAAACAAATAGATAAGTGAGGGTCTGGTTCAGCTTCTTGAAATGTTTTGAGGGGGTCTGGCCTTCGCCAGAACAGTTGGCTGTGGGGCCTGGGTGGAAGGAATGGAAGGGGTGGCGGGGAAGAGAATGCAGAATATGTTGCCTGAGATCAACGATGATCTCGCTTTTTCTATTGCTCCTGGGTTGGCACAGCTGATGATGTGCTTTGTATCGTGTGCAATAGAACTTGGTTGAACTTGTGAAAACATACCACTGCATCCCTATCCAGTTTGACAACATCTTTGATCATTTATTTTAATTCACTAGCTCTGACACGTCATATGCAAGCCACTAGTTTCCTTTCTTCGCAATGTCCTGTTTGGCACACTTCAAGTGCTGCTCTCAGTCAGAGGAACAGCCAGAAAACGTTTGCCTCCAAACGTTGTGGATTGTTCGAAATCTCTTATGCAGATGGGAGTCTTAACAACTCTGCTGATGTTTGGTGAGTATCTTTGTTTTCATTCCTCATTTAAGGATTTTCATTTGCGTTTATAATGAAACCTTGGTGGAAAGAATGAAATGACGTAACTTCTTTCTCGGTGCTCACTCTGCTTTCAACACTGCAATCCTGTTACATCCCTTGGGGTTTCTCCCTCTGTTTAATCCCCGTCAGCACTTATAGATCTGATCATCCCGGTCGACTTCTTCCATGGGTTACTCAACTTGTCAGTCACGTTAAAACCTACACTAGTTTGCACAATACCTAAATGTCTCATCATATCACCATGATTATGGCAATTCTCCTCTTGACATCTGTCTTCTGCCTAACAAGTCAATGGATATTCTATCCATGCCATCAGTATCCATACCATGCAAATATCTGTTTTCTTCTCGCCTTTCTGATTGTTGATTTGTTGAAGTTTTGTGCACATTCCTCACATAAACAATTTCAATTTAAATTTGTGCCACTATGGTCTTGTTGGAAATTCAATGGACTAATATAACTTTGTCTCTTTAAAGAAAACCAAAGTTCAAATACACGTAACAAATGTCTTAACATTTTGTTCTTAAGTCATATCAGACAGTATCAAAAGCAAGATGAGAAAGTGGATTTCAAACGAAAATGTCGTCGTGTATTAGGAAAGTTTAAATGCAATGTTGAAATTTGAATTTTGCAACATTTCTGTAAATCAAGAATTGACAAATTAAGAATTACGGTAAACTTGCTGCGTGACGCACAAGTTGATATCCGCCTGATAGGTGCTGAAAGTATTCTTCCAAGTAAATATATAAGCAATAGGATCACGAATAGCTTTTCAGCATATTTAGCTTTCACCTCTATTCAGTACGGTTATGACTTAATGAAACATACCTGCTGTCCGACTTGGATGTGTTCTCATTAGAAGGATTAGTTAGGTTCCAAATTAGCAATCGATTGAACTCAATCATGAATAAAGACACACTTATCCCTTAGTTGGAAGATTTCCAGAGATTTACAGCCATTAAAGTTGAGACATGCTTCCTCACCTCCACCTTTAATTGCACAATCGCATGCTGAACTTTGCTGCCCTTGGTTAGAGGTTCAATCACGAGAGAGAGCTAAAATGTTTTGGCACCGCAAGAAGCCACTCCAGAATGCTCTATGCGTAAGTAACTTCACCACTCATTTTTCAAACTATCAATTTGAAAGTTTTGTTCCTGCTGAACGTTTCGTTCTCAACCAAGTATTGTCTCACACAAACCAACAGAGTGGAACTGCTCTGATATTCTTTAAAATCAAATAAATTCCTCAATGCTCAAGAACAATAGAATAGCAAAGGCTTTGTGGTCTCCACAGTGATCTGCATACATTCAACAGGACACTGTGGGCTGGCACGGCACCTCAATGGTTAGTGCTGCTGTCTCTCAGCACAACGGTTCGATTCTAACCTCTGGTGACTGTTGGTGTGGAGTTCCTCCATACATTCTCCCTGCGTCTGCACGGGTTTCCCTCCGGGTGCTCCGGTTTCCTCCTACTGTCCAAAGGTATGCAGGTCAGGTGAATTGGCCATCCTAAATTGCCCATCGTGCTAGGTGCATTTAGTCAGAGGGAAATAGGTCTGGGTGGGTTCTTTTCAGAAGGTTCGTGTGGACTGGTTCAGGCAAAGGGTCTGCTTCCACACTGTCGGAAATCTATTCTAAACTATCTCTTCTGCGTTTACCTGCCATTTCTCTCTGAATAACTTGAACATTCATTTTGCTTTCTCATTAGTTGATTAATTACACAACTGCAGCTTATGCACAAGGACAGATAGCTGACAAACCGTATTTCATAGCCCATACTACAGAATTTCAATTCTCTTCACTCACTAAACATAATGCATCATCTACAAGCAACAATGTTGGAATTCTAATAGCGTCTGTTGTATGAGGAATATATTTCTTACGCTTTCTTTCTCTGTACACCGCACCTCCCACTCAAAATATGATATTTTCTATTAAACAGGCCACATATTTTGTTCATGTTATTTTTCTTCGTGATTCTTCAGTACAACGCAACTGCCAGTGTGATTACATTCAATTGCATACCTCGCTCTCTTTCTTGCTTTATGTTCTCTGCCACCTCCTCCTCCTCCTTCCTAATCGCGTAATTGATTTTGATTGCTTATAATTTGTTAACCGTTTAAAGCATTTTCTCATTTTATAACAGCTCTCATAACGTTTTGTTGGCTTTCCTTTTTTTTTGTGAACGCTTTCTTTTTAACGTTTTGAGTTTCATAAAGACTCTACCCGAACTATTTAATGACTTTCAGTGTCCATGTACTGTTTACACAATGACATAGAACTTATTAAAGTAAGTAAAGTCTTGAAGCGAAACGGTCATCTGACACTGAGGTGTTTACTCTAATATCAATACCCGGTTCTGCACTTCCACCATTCTACCAGTCACCCCGTTTTTGCAAGTTTCCAATTTGTTGACTATCTGTTTGTTAAAATAATTTTTGATTCAACCCCGAACCAGAGCCGAGCATTTCAACATAACCTATGTTAAAGAGGCCAATGGACATAAATTTGGTATAAGTCTGGGTATCTCACATTGTTCAGTGCAAACCGTGAGATGCCACTGGGAGGAGCGCAAGGATTGTTAACAGATTGCAATATATAATACTGAATTGTAAGACGAAACGAATTCGAATATGCAGAATATGCAGAAAACTCCAAAAATAGGTAGTATGAAAGACATGTCAGTGCTGCAGATATGTTCATAGGTTAAGTAAGTAGGCAGAAATTTTGCCAAATGGATTATAATTTGGGAAAATGTGAAATTGCTCATTTTGTAAGCAAGTGCAAACGACCAGAGTGTTATTTAGATGTAAACAAAACCTGCAGAATTCGGCAACACAGAGATATTTTGGAATATTCGTACACAAATCACAGAAAACGAGCACACACAGACAGCAGCTGGCCCATGGAATGGGTGCAAGAGTGCAAGAGTAGGAGGTCTTACTGCAACTGTTAGAAATGCTGATGAGATCACATATGAAGAACTATGAGAGGTGTTTTGTTCGTTAAGATGATGAAACTATTTCTTTTGGGCCAATTCAGTGAAATTTGAGGAGGGTGATCCTCAGTTTGAAGCTTTTTGTCTCATATGATGCAAATTGGATTATTTAGGAGCTTGAGAGAGTATTTTCTGAAATGTTGTCACCTCACAAGGCAATGTCTTGAACCGGATGGTTTTGTGATAGATTAGATCCCCGACAGTGTGGAAACAGGCTATTTGTCCCAACAAGTCCACACCGACACGCCGAAGAGTAACCCACCCTCTTCTGACTAACGCACCTAACACTATGGACAATTTAGCATGGTCATTTCACCTGAAAAAAAAAGCGCATCGTTGGAGGAAACCGACGCAGATATAGGGAGAACGTGCAAACGCCATACAGGCAGTTGCCCGAGGCTGGAATCGAACCTGGCACCCTTATGCTGCGAGGCAGCAGTGCTAGCCACTGAGCCACCGTATACAGGATCATCTAAAGAAGACTGAGATGATGACGACGTTTTGTGCCCACAGCCGATTCTGGATCATCGCACTTCCGTATCACGAAATCTGCAAGCAAAGAGTCCTATATATTTTAGGGTAAGATAAGAAGAATGTTGATCAGTCAAGGAATCAAGGGTTACGGGAAAATGGCAGGAAAATGGATCTGATTAGCCAAGATTCTCTTGCTCGGCTGAGTTGGCTCTTGGAACGTAATGGGTGACTTCTGTTCCTGCTTTTGTACCTTGTTGCATTTTTTCTCTCCCAAGCCATTTTGTTTTGGGCAATACATTGATTATAGGTTATCGACGGAAAATGTACGGCACTTAATGTCGGATAAGTCTATTTTTACATTGGTGGACAATGTTCATTTAAATTGAATTTGAGAATACGCTCACGGAGTTAGCAGGGCACTGACCAACCAATGAGATGTTGTTTTTAGACTGCCGAGAATATGTTGTTCTTTCAACATGAAGAAAGTAAAACACCATCATCGATGGCATTTTGTAACCTCAGAATTGTTGTGAAAGTTCTTTGAAGTACGCCTTGATAAATTGATGTTTTGATTCAAACATTGAACAACCACAAAACTTTACGTGTTAAAAGAACAAACAGCTTGCTTTGAACTGAATAATGTTTTTTTTTCTTTCTGCCCACTTGAACCCTATTACACTCAGGCCTCTCACTGCAGCTCTCACAACTACCATAACATGAGTCAATTCTGAAGCAGCGACACTGCTCTGGAACCTTTATCTGTTTTCTCTCCAAAGACACTTCCACATCTACAAAACCTTTTCAGAATTTGGTGTTTCTGCTTGAGATCTTCACCGTCCACTACCTGTTGCTTTATCGGAATACTAATGATTGATACAGCACTACTAAAAGCCACTGACCAACTTTGTGTGACATGTATATTTGAGAATCGTATTGAAATAATTCCACTGTCATGTTTTACTATCATATTCTCCTCTTCTATATATGCAGTTCCTGTCTTTAAACTCAGGAATCAATATACTTCACGTAATCTTACGCAATGCAGTCCAAATACATAGCCGCTCACTGCATTAAAATATGTTTGTCTTCCCCACACACAGTTACCAACATTTCCCTCCATACTGCTTTCATCTTAAAAAAAGAAAAATCAGCTCTCTGCTTTAACAGCAATTCTTGTCTGTCCAGTTTTATCTGAACAATTTGAACTCGGATCTTCTCTAATTAATTTCATTTTCTGTGTAATCTATTGCAGTGGCCTCGCTGGATGCTCAAGGCTGTGAGTAACCCATATTCTCTATTGTTTTCTTACTGATACTTCTGTTTGGCGAACATGTTTAAGTATTGACAATGATAACTCTCAACAAGAAACAGGCAGAGATGATGCAAATCTTAGGATTTACACAATTATATCTGAGGAGAACTTGCGATTAGATAGTCTGTGTATAAGAGGACGGAGAATGAGGAAACTGAATAATAAGCAATAACTCACCATTGCTTAAGGGTTAATACGAACGGGAATGCTGCTTTCAAACGAAAGTCAGTAGGTTTACAGGGTATTTGTGAAGATTTTGTTTCACCAAGAGGATGGAATGACCCGGAAGCAATGGCTGGAACTAGAGTTCACGGTGATGATCTCATAGCATTTTAAAAAAAGAACTTGTATGAGCACGTAAGTATCATAATATTCAATGCTGTGGGCCAAATGGTGCAAACTGAGACTAGAGCAGTCGTAGTGTTTTTTGCCAGTCTACACTGGAGTGTTAAAAGATATCTTCTGTACTGTATAATTCCATGCTTCCATATTTTCTCCTCAGGAAAACCTCATAGCCTTTGTGCTTTTTCAAAATAAAAGTTATTAAATTCGCACTGATTTTTACGCAACTGCCGTAAGCTTTTTGCCACCATGAGATGAAACCTTGGATTAGCGTTTTGTCTTTGAATGGTGCCACTGGGACAGTAATAGTCCCTAGTAATTGCGCTGTCATTGCCCAACTGCATATTTCTCCAGGGTTACTGGGCTATCAGCCGCCCAACTCCTTGATTAGATTCAAAGACAATTTGTGTTCATTTAAGTGTTCATACTTCCTGTGTGCACTCAGACGAACCTGGCTGGAACGAAAACAAAATCCCTGTTCTCCAAACGATTATTACTTTGGAGAAAATGAGGACTGGAGATGCTGTTTTGATAGAGTCGAACAGTGTGGTGCTGGAAATGCACAGCTGCTCAGGCAGCATCCGAGGAGCAGCAGAACTGACGTTTCGAGCATAAGTCCTTCACCAGGAATGAAATTTGTGGCCCAATAGTTAAATAGGTGGACAGTGTGGCTGGGGAAAAAGTAGCTGAGAATGCGATAAGTAGATGAAGGGGTGAAAGTGATAGGTCCGATAGGAGGGTGGAGCGGACATGTGGGAAGGACGTTGGACAGGTACGACAGGTCAAGGGGGCTGATACGAGTTGGAAGGTTAGATCTGGGATAAGGTGGGGAGAGAGGAAATGAGGAAACTGACGAACTCCATTTTGATGCCTTGTGGCCGTCGGGTCCCAAGTCGGAAGATGAGACATTCTTCCTCCAGATAATAGGTGGTTAGGATTTGACAGCTGAGGTGGGCTAGTTCTTGCTTGACCTTGGGAGGGTACGATGAGGAGTTAACGTGAATGGCCACAGGGAAGTGGGGTTGTTTGGTGCGTGTGTCCCAGAGACGTTCTCTGAAATATTTCACAAGTTAGCATGCTGTCTCCCCAATGTAGAGGAGACCACATTGAGAACAATGAATACATTAGATGATGTGTCTTGAAGTACAGTCAATTCTCTGTCAGATGTGGATGGATGCTTTTGGGCTTTGAATGGAGCTAAGGAGGGAGGTGTGGATGCAGGTTTTGCACTTCTTTCAATGGCAGCGGAAAATATTGGGAGTGGAGTGTGGATTGGTGGGGTCGTGTAACTAACAGAGGAGTCACGGAGGGAATGGTCTTTCCAGAATGCAGATAAGGGTGGGGATGTAAATATATCCCTGGTGGTGGCGTCTGTGTGTAGTTGGCGGAAATGGCAGAGTATAATGTGATGTATCCAAAGGTTGGTGCGATGGAAGGTGAAGACCAGCGGGGTTCTGTCATTGTTGCAATGGAAGGGTGGTGTTCAAGTGTGAAATGGAGGAAGTGGATGAGATACGTTGGAGGGCAGCATCGACCATGTCTTCATTTCCAGTTGCAGCCTGTAAATGGACCACCTCAACTTGTTCATCCTACTCAACCACTTCAAACTCTTACCCTTGCAATGCGCAGCCATCCACTCCCTCCACTGCAAACCAACGTCACCAACAAATCTGCAGACAGGGTGGGGGAGGTAGTTTGGCCTATGGACCTCTACTTCGCAGGAGCCAAGCCCCACATCAGGGACACCTTCTCCTCCTTTCCGTTGCAGCCTGTAAATGGACCACCTCAACTTGTTCATCCCACTCAACCACTTCAAACTCTTACCCTTGCAATGCGCAGCCATCCACTCCCTCCACTGCAAACCAACGTCACCAACAAATCTGCAGACAGGGTTGGGGTGGTAGTTTGGCCTATGGACCTCTACTTCGCAGGAGTCAAGCCCCACATCAGGGACACCTTCTCCTCCTTTCCCCCCGACCAACACCTCACGTCCCATCACCAACTCCCAGACCACCCACAAACTCATCACCTCAGGAAACATCCCACGCATAGCCTCCAAACTCAAACCCGGGACTCCCAGACTGCCCGGTTCTACCTCCTACCCAAATTCACAAACCTGACTGCTCCTGTCAACCCATCATCTCGCCTGATCCTGTCCCACTGAACTCATCTCCGCCTACCTTGACACCGTCCTGTCGCACTTGGTCCAGGAACACCCCACTTATAATCACAACAACACACGTTCCCTCCACCTTCACCATGACTTCTGTTTCCCCGGCCCACAATGCCTCATCTTCACCATTGACATCGAGTCCCTGTACACATCCATCTATCATGACAAAGGCCTCCAAGCCATCCTTTTAGAACACAGAACATAGAACAAACAGCGCAGAACAGGCCGTTCGGCCCTCAATGTTGCGCTGACCTGTGAATTATTCTCAGCTAATCCCCATACACTATCCCATCATTATCCGTGTGCTTATCCAAGGATTGTTTAAATCTCCCTAACTGGCTGATTAAATACATTGGCAGGTAGGATATTCCACGCCTTTTCTCTCTGAGTAAAGAACATGCCTCTGACATCTGTCTTAAATCTATGACCCCTCAATTTATAGTTACACCCCCCTTGCACAAGCTGATGTCATCATCCTCGGTAAAAGACTGATAATCTTGTATGTCTATCAAATGCCCTCCTAGCTTTCTTCTTTCCAATGAGAACAGACCCAAGTTTCTCAAACTTTCCTCATAAGAGCTTCCCTCCAGAACAGCAACATCCTGGTAAATCTCCTCTGCACCTTTTCCAATGTGTCCACAACATTACCGAAATTTGGCGACCAGAACTATGCACAATATTCCAAGTGAGGCTGCATTAGCCTTTTGTGTAGTTCCAGCATGATATTGCGGCTCTGGAACTCAATCCCTCGACCAATGAAACCTAACACACCGTATGCATTCTGAACAGCACTATTAAACTGGATGCCAACTTTCAGGGATGGATGTACGTGGACTCCAAGATCCCTCTGTATACCCACACTACCAAGAATCTTTCCATTGGCCTTGTAATCTGCCTTCCTATTATTCTTCCCAAAGTGAATCACCTCCCTTTTAGCTGCCTTGAACTCCATAATGAAGGATGTTGCATTGCATGGCACGATACTTGTGAGAAGTTGAAGCGCAAAGACAACGAGCAGGCGCTACTGTGATGCGAACCCAAGAGCTCTTATTTACTAGGCAGGTATTTCAATCAATGGAATCACGGCGCCACACAGAAAGTGCTATTCCTTCCTCTTATGCTGACCCAACCAGAAGCCTTCCACTGACACTCTCATTCGATTGGATGAACTGGTCCTCAACCTTTGCAGCTTCTCCTTGTAATCCTCCCACGTCCTCCAGATCAAAAGGTTAGCCATGGGCACCCGCATGGGCTCAGCTATGTCTGCCTCTTCGTCAGTTACGTGGAACAGCCCATCTTCTGAGCTACACTGGCACTAATCCCCACCTTTTCCTCCGCTCCATCGATGACTGTATTGGCGCTACCTCGTGCTCACACGAGGAGCTTGAGCAGTTCATTAACTTCACTCACAGCTTCCATCCAGACCTAACCTTCACTTGGACTATCTTGGACATCTCACTCCATTTCCTGGACCTCTGCATCCCCATTTCCGGCCACGGACTCAACACGGACAGCTACTACAAACCCAGCAGCTCCCACAGCTACCTGGACTACACTTCCTCCTACTCTGCCTCCTGTAAAAATGCTATCCTATATACCCAATTCCTCCACCTCAGCCGCATCTGCTCCCAGCAGTATAAATTCCAACAAAGAACAGTGCAGATGACCTCCTTCTTCAAAGACCACAATTTCCCCTGCGACGCGTTCGGCAATGCAGTCTAGAGCATTTTCCACTTGCTGCACGTCTATGCTTGAACCCCACCACACGAATCAGAATAATGGCATAGCCCTGGTGGTCGTCACCTTCCACCCCAGCAACCTCCTGATGCATCACAGTATCCTCTGACATTTCTGCCACTATAAACAAACCCTCATGGGATATATTTCCCTCTCCATCCCCATCTACATTCCAGAAAGACCATTCCCTCCACGACTCCCTCGTTAGGCGCATGCACACCAGCCACCCACCGTTGACACCCAGCATTTTTCCTGACACCGCAAGAAGTGCAAAACCTCCGCCTTTATCTTGCCCTTATCTCCACAAAAAGCACCGAAGGATCCTTTCACCTCCGAGAGATACTTGCCTGTACTTCCACACACATCATCTACCCTGTCAGTTGCTTTGATCTGGTCTACTTTATATTCGGAAGACAGGATGCCAACTTGTTCAATGTTTCAGAGAAGATCTCTGGGACATACACATGAAAAAAGCCACCACCCAGTAGATAAACACTTTAAATTCCCCTTCACTTCCTCTAAGGACATGGAAGAACTAGGCCTCTTCTACCTCCTAACCCTAAACAGCCGATGTCTAGAGAAAGAACGCCTCATCTACCGCCATTGGACCCTCCAACTACACGAGATCAATGTGGATTTCACTAATTTCTTCATTTCCCCTGTTCCCACCTTATCCCAGATACAACCAGCCAACTCAGCACAGGCCCCTTGACCTGACATATCTGTCCATTTTCATTCCCACATACCACTTGAACCTCTTCTCCGATCTATCACCTTCACCCCTAATGTAATCTAGCGTTTGCATTCTGAGCTACATTCCTCCCAGCGCCACCCCTCCCATTTATCTCGCAGCCCCCTTGGGCCACAAGCCTCATTTCTGATGAAGGGCCTATGCTCTAAACGTTGATTCTCCTGCTCTTCCAGTGATGCCTGACTGGCTGTGCTTTTCCAGCATCACACTTTTTGATTATTGCTTTAACCACTGATGCAAGGCAGCAGAAGTCCAGATGGTTCATTGTACATACGCCAAATCTTTGAAATACTTTAAATTGATCTTTTTGGTTCACACCTATTTCAAAACTGGTTGCTTATGCACAACATAAATGCTTTTGGCGTGAAATTTTACTTCCTTAGATTATTTGAGGGGTTCTTTATCTAGTTACATTTCTATGTGATCAATTCCAAGAGTTCTAATGCTTCTCAAAGATTCCCAGTGTTACATTTTCCTGCAGAATAAGATTAAGTAATTAGCTTGGTTTATTTCGAGCATACAGATACAGATAAAACTGAATTCGTAATTATATTGGACAACTATGCATTTTGCAGACAGTACTGGCCAGAGATAAATTGCGAATTCTTCATGGTAAGCATTTGGAAATTTAGAGAGCTGTGGTGAGAACGAATAACGTTGACATGAAGGCAGCATCAGATTGATTATGATTTCAAGGAGCCCAAGCAAATTCTGGTCTTTGGAAACCATTGACGAAAAGCTTGCTTTAGTTGGAATCACATCTCAGAGAGAAGAATATACACTTATGTTTATTAAAGATCAATTGCAATACTTCAATACCAGCGATGCAGGAACTCCTCTGCGTGTCGTCATTTCAGAGAGACATTTTCGGTAGCATCGTTAATTCTTCACACAAGCTTAATCAGTGTGCCTCACTGACGGGGTGCCCACCTCAGAGACACTAGGAAATCACTAAGGGAGATGGCTATCCACAGTGACAGAATTGATCACTGTGACACATAGCAGTGTCAGCATGCAATTCGAAGCCAAGCACTTAGGCTGAATTCTGGCATTTGATGGTCAGAATTAGCAAGGACAACAGATTTACCTCCTTTAAAGGCATTCGTGACCCAGAAGGTTTGAAGGAAAAATACCACATACTTTTCTAATTCAGAGATTTAAAGTCAGCTTATTATCCTATATTGATGTAGTTAATTAACTGATAGCCAATTTACCAACTACACCATATTCTCAACGTGACTTCAAAGAAAAAAGGAACAAGAAATTACACAACTAACTACAGTCGACACTGCCCAAACCCCAACACTTGACAATACAGGGACCATTTTGAGAAATATAGGGCATTCGCAACCTGCTGTATGAGATTAATAATATCACAGAATATGTGAATACATTTTCAACATAAACTGATTCCACTTACGTTTATTATGGTGAAACCACAAACGCATAGATCTAATTATTGACATAACGACGCCTTGTCCATACTCAGAGAACAGCTTTGACACTAGAAGCATTTCCGATTTATCATCGGAATTAATCCTTCACCGGTTGCGAAACTAGGATTTGAACCCGTTCCCACCCAGTCTGGCTCTGTTCATTATTCACTTGATTATATTATCTGGAAGGTCGGGAGAAACTTCTTCCTCTCGTGGGTGCATGTGGAAAACGGACAGAACTGCAAACAGTTAATTGATAAGGGAAATGTCATCAGAAAAATAAAATGTTTTTGCACACAATACGTGGGGAGATTCTGGAATGCACCGCGTGAGGTATTTTATTTGAGAAGAGAAATAGATTGCTAATTAGAACAGCAAAGTCGAGGGAAAGAAAACTAAATTATTTCAAAAGCTCATTCCACAGGTCCGTCGACAGTGCCATCTGAATTCTCTCATTCGACAATGTATCAAATCTGTGACTTTTAAGAAGCAGAATTGATGCCGTGACGCCATGTCAGTTTCTTTATTCTGCGACAATATCTTGCGACAAGAAAAACAGGGAATACAGCCGCTAATTAATAAATAGCGTGCTGTCATTTCTAGAATTTGGCCTTGCTGATGAGTCAAAATCACGTTTCCAAAGAAATGATCTGCTTGCGATAAAGTTAGGCAGTTGGCGGTAAAAGAAAGCAAAATGAACGTTCATAAGAATGCTGCTTTGGATCATGCAATTATACTACGAAGGGAAATTGAGTGAATCGTTTTTTTTAGACTGTGAAATCATTGAGTCACAGAGATGGATAACACAGAAAATGTCCTTAGACCCATCTTGAAAGTGCTGGTCGACACAACCATTATACAATGCCAATCCAATTTCCTAGCACAAGACCCCCAAAAATTGCATGTTTTGGCATTTCAAATGTGTATCAACATACATTTTGAAATGTTATGAGTGTTTCTGTCTTTAACAACATTACAGATAGCAAGTTCGAGATTTTAACCACATGTCTTTTTTTCCCACGCATTTCCTCTAAGCAGTCTACACTACCATAATCTTAAATCTATCATTGTTTCCTCCAATAATCCGATGACTCTCTTCTTGTGTACTCTATTTATGTTCCTCAAAATTTGGTACACTTCAATTATGTCCCCTCTCAATTCCATTTGGCATAAGGAAATCGACCCCAGACTGTCTAATATTTCTTCATAACTAATCCTCTGTAGACCAAGCAAAGCCTTTTTTCAGATTGTCTGAACCATCTTCAGTGTGGTCGCACCCTTCTATAATTTAAATTTCAGAACTGCATTTAGCATCCGAGCTGTTGTCTACCCAACGTTTTCTGCCTTTGCAGCATATCGTCTCTGCAATTTCTTTCTATGTCTTGGTCAAGAAAGGAAATTATGGCATGTGTCTTCTCAGCAACTTTATTGTACTGTCTTGATACCTTAAGTATACAAGCAGGTCAATGACCATCTGATCTTTGGTTCCATTCCGTGTCCTACCGTTCAACACATGCTCCTTACATTGTTTGACATACAAAGGGTATATCCTCCACATTTTCTTTTTCTTGGATTGAATTCGATTTGGCGCTGATCAGCCTATCTGACCAGCTTGTCTGTACATTTCTGTAAACTTAAAATATCTTCTTCAACTTTTAGAACCTCACCTTTGTTTGTATTCCAGTCCAGCTCTTTTCCACAAACACCAAGGCCACCAAACCTGACGCATGTGGGACCCCCTAACACAGACTCCAATTGGATAAGTAACATCCTTCAACCATCATACTTTCTTGCCTGCCATTAGCTAATTCTAGCTTAATGTTGTCAAATATCCTTGGAGCACACGTACCGCTATCTTTGTTATGAGTATCCAATGCATCAAAAGCCTTTCGGAGTCCAAGAACATTATATTAGAAGTATTTCTGTCATCTACACCACTGGTCATCTCTACAAAAAAATCTTAATCCAGTTGGTCTGCCATGAAGGCTGCATAACAAAATAATGTTGATTGCTCTTGATTAATCCCTCCCTTTCGAAATGTAAAGTAATTCTGTCTCTCAGAATTAGTTCCAACAGTTTCCCAACAGCGAGGTAAGACTCACTGTTTCTTTAATCTCTTGCTTCCCTCTTGAATTTCGAAACTTCATTGACTGTTCTACAGTCATCTAATATCTCTCCTGTAGTCAGAGAGCAACTGAAAATTCCACAAGCGCCCCAGTCAACAACGTGCAATGCATTTCATCCTGTCCTGGATTTTTCTGTTCTACATTCACACAGAACCTCACCACTGATCATGCTAATGTTTTTAATTCCACCAGAGACATGCTCCTTGATTTCTGTAACACATCATCGTTCTCACCTGTGAACACCAGCATAAGGTATCTATTTCGAAATATCGGAACACCCTTTAGCTCCATGCACGAATTACCAGATTCTTATCAGGCCCTATTTTTTCTCTCAAAACAGTGTATCCTTTTACCCTTAGTACACCTGTAAGTGAACTTGGTATTTCCTACTCCTTTAACTGCAAGTAATCTTTCATATCACATTTTAGCTGTCTTAAAATAACATCTCATTTAGCTATTTTAAACACTCGGCCTCTGCTATAACACACTTTCTTTTCTCCGAATCCAATACTGTGCATCCCTCAATATTGATGCTTGCACCCTTTCATTGAAACATGTTGAACTTGTGTGCTTCATTATTTCCTTCTTCAACTCACCTTAACCTTCTGAAGCCGATTCAATTGAAAGTCCCACTGTTGGCATTGACGCAAATGCAGGTTTACAGGCCCGCCTTATTCCTGCACTTCATTGAAATAATTGCAGATTTACTATCTTCAAAAATGTGGGAGAACATTTCTATTCTGTAGATGTCAAAGAAGACTGCAATAATTTCAATTGTGTCTCACTCCACAGATGCTATCACATCTGTTCAGTTTCTTCAGGACGTTTTACGTTCATTTCGGACTTGTGGCATTTTAGTTTTCTGATGGAAATCAACACAATATGTTCTATTTCCTGCTAGATCCTAAGTTTTGCACTGTCAGATGCACATTATAACATTGTGGATGCGGCAACAATAATCGTGGATGAGGCTGACACAGTCAAGCATAGAATCATAGCCGATAGGAGCAGGAGGAAGCCATTCTGTCCTTTGGGCATGTTCTGCCATTCATCACGATCATGCTTGACCTTCCAACTCTCTTGCCTAACACTGCTTTCTCTCCGTAACCTTTGATCCCATTCGCCCCATATGCTGCACTTGCTGCCCCTTGAACACATTCAATGCATTGGCATCAACTACTTCCAGTGGTAATTAATTCCACAGGCTCACCAATCTTTGGGTGCAGGAGTATTCCCACATTACAGTCCTAAATGGTGTACCTCGAATATTCAGCTTGTGACTCTTGCTTCTGAACACAAGCACCATCAGGTATATCCTCATTGCATCTACCCTGTATACTCCTGGTCGAAATTTATAAGTCTACGTGAGATCCCTTTACTTTCATCTGGATGCCAGTGAAAGCAATCCTCACCAAGTCAATCTCTCCTCATACATCAGTCCCGGTATCCTGGAATGAGACTGCTAAACCTTCAGGACAGTCCCTCGAGAGCACGAACTTCTTTCTAGGTGTGGCTTCACCAAGGGTCTGTATAACTGCAACAACACACTCCTGCCCCTGTACTTGAATCATGTTGCAATGATTAACGAATGAATGGTTGTATCATGTATGAAATGTTTTACGTTTTGTTCATCATTTAGTTGCACTACCCCAACCAACCATGACCGTGGACCCACCACTGAAGATAATTCTGCCAGGAGAAGAATTTTTATTGATCTGCCATTTCCCTCTCACGCGCTGCAATGTTGAATTCTACAGGAATTACACTCATCGAATCTCGTCTATCTTTGACGTGAGCCACGCTGCAACCTTGAAGAATCGGGAAGACAGGACATCAATAGGACACAATTCTTACATGTGTAAATATCAAAAATTCTTCGACAACAACAAGACTTGGGAATATTCACGTCTCAGTGAGCCCACAGAGTTAATCATAACAGGTAAGACATAATTAATCAGGTTATAAATAGAAAACCAATACAAATAATAAATGAATACGTCACAGTTAAGGACATCCAGGGCTTCTGCGAATGGGCTCTGTCTTTAAATGCTGTTTCTTCAAATAATCTTCCTTTCCCTACTTTTACCCATTATCCCCCACTTTCATTGCCAACAACGTATTCGAGTACACTTTTGAAATATTCAATTGGATCTGTTACCGCTGTCGTTTCAGTCAGCATATTAGAGATGAAAATGACTTGTCATATTGGCCCTTTCTCCCGCCCCAAACTCATCGTCAGCCCTTCTGCTTCCTTTGCACATCACCTTCCATTTGATTCTAAACAGTGCAGCCAACGGAAAAAAAAGTTCCTACATATCACTCCCCATTATTTCTTTACCTTGAACATCTCAATAAAATTTGCCACTAAGCCTTCACTTCCTTAAACAAGCAAATTTGTCAAATGTCATCATTTGAAAAACTTGTGCCATTCTTATGACCAGTGTGTTGACCTTTTCCTGCACCGTTTCTCGGCATTTCTTAAGTTCTGCTTCACCAGTTTATTTAAGGATGGTGGATTTGATTTTGTTCCTCTTTTTTTTTTGCAGGTGTAATTCCAAAACCCACGATTTCTCTAGAACCAGCCTCCGGAGCGGTGACAGTAGGGGGAGAGGTTCAAATCAACTGCACGAGCAGCTATCCAAGCCACATCGCCCGTCAAAAACTTGTGCCATTCCTATGACCAGTGTGTTGACCTTTTCCTGCACCGTTTCTCGGCATTTCTTAAGTTCTGCTTCACCAGCTTATTTAAGGACGGTGGATTTGATTTTGTTCCTCTATTTTTTTTTTGGAGGTGTAATTCCAAAACCCACGATTTCTCTAGAACCAGCCTCCGGAGCGGTGACAGTAGGGGGAGAGGTTCAAATCAACTGCACGAGCAGCTATCCAAGCCACATCGCCCGTCTGTACAAAAATAATAGCAGAATTCCTATATTAACTAAGAACGTATCAGACTCTGAGCAGACAGTTATCTTCACCATTGAAGACCTTGAAACGCTGGATAGTGGAGAGTACAGCTGTAGTTTTGCGAAAACTTTAAAAGGCACAGAATATACTTCATCCCGTAGTGACACTGTAAAGCTGAATGTTACATGTAAGTAAAATTCTACTGAAATTACATCGCTCTCATCATTCTCGTAACATTCCAACTTTTACACATTTGAACTGTTTTTGTTTTCATGCAAGCCTGCTGCACTTCAGCGTGTTTTAGGAGCTGCGTTGGAGCTTCATAAGCTTAGTTTTCTGAACTCGTGGTTTGTGTTGCACTCCAATGTTGCTCGTAACATGGGTTCAATTCCTGCAACAGCCGATCTTAATGTCCCTCTTCCTCAGCCTTCCCCTCCATTGATGTATCATGGCCCTCTGAATAGAAAGCCATCGGCGGACTTTCTCCAACGATAGAACTGTACGGGAGGTCAGCCATACCATGGAGATTTTACCTTCTGCAGCTCTGTCCTTACCATTCTTTTATGCATTTCCAGTTGAAATGTTTGTCGGTGTTTCAGATTGTTGCATAAGCAGTTTCATTTCAAGCCGTTCATGGCCTGGACCACTGCACACTTAGGGCCATTTTTAATTCCATAATGTCTACTCTGTGTGGTGGCTTAACCTGAGGACCACCAGGCTTCAAGGGAGGAGAAAGGTGGGGAAGAAGGAAGTTCATATTAAACTCGGCTGTTGCAGGAACTGAAAGTACGTTATGAGCAACACTGAATTACAAGCAGGAGAAAGTGAGGTCTGCAGATGCTGGAGATCAAAGTTGAAACTTTATTGCTGGAACAGCACAGCAGGTCAGGCAGCATCCAGGGAACAGGAGATTCGACGTTTCGGGCACAGGCCCTTCTTCAGGAAGGGCAATTAAACAATTCCTGAAGAAGGGCCTGTGCCCGAAACGTCGAATCTCCTGTTCCCTGGATGCTGCCTGACCTGCTGTGCTGTTCCAGCAATAAAGTTTCAACACTGAATTACAAGCCAACTGTCCAGAAAATTGAGTATACCAAGCCCCAATACAGCTGGAAATACTATGGGTATTGTGATAAATTTGCATAAATAAACTGTTTGTAATGTATAAAAGTTGGATTTACCCAACGATTTGCAGCTGAATACTTCACTGCCTCGCAGCAATCATGGGTGGGTCTCTGACGTTGTTTTGATGTGTGCAAATGGAGTATGAGGAGAATGTTGATCGACTAGTCAACTTTCTTATTCGTCAAGATAAACAATTAACAACCTTACTGAAACTGACAACATGTACCAAGTGGCTGCGAGAATCGATGGTAAGAAATTATTTCCCTTCGCTGAAGTATGTGTGTGTGTGCGTGTGTTTGTGTGCGTGTGAATGTTTGGGATTCGACGCTCATAACAGACTGGTTAACCTCACTTCCACACTGTTAGCGCGAAAATTGTCCCATCACAATGTAACAATGGTTCCACTGCTTTGACAAAATTGCCAAATTCTGCTTGAATGTGCTTCGTTACAGATGATATTTCAAAGCCAACGATACATATGGAGCCAGCCTTTGGTACCATAAGTGTGGGTGGGCGAGTTCAAATTACCTGTAACTCCAGCTCGCCAAGCATCGCCTCCCATCTATACAAGAAATATGTCAACAAACCTTTTGATGTTCACAATAACTCCGGATCCGAATGGTCAGTCACCTTTATCATGCAAGATCTTGTACCAGCTGAAAGTGGGAAGTTCTGCTGCAGTTTTATGAAAATGGCAAATGGAGAGGTATATGAAACGTTACGTAGTAACTTTGTGAACATCGTTGTAACTGGTGAGTGATATATGCATTGAAGCATCTGTATTTCACATTCTCACAAAAAATCCCAATTTCAGTATTTTCGAACCGTAATATTCGAATTCCATATTCTGCATGGTAGCATATCTGTTCTTTCATTTTAGCTATTAATTGTTCATTCTGCAAAATGATTGTTTCTTTGCATACACCATGAAAATTTTGCAGCACTGAGGATTACCTGCAACTGTGATCTCAGCTCCATCTTTCTGTTTGGTGTTCAGGAATATGTTTGTTAACAGCATGATGATTTAACGCTGCAACCTGCTAATTATTTTCCCATTTGATCAGTACCCAATAGTGTTGATCCGACTGCATTTTAGTAATGTCGCACTTACGTTAGAGCCCGGGTGTCCTTGGAGAAGGAGCACGCGGTGTCCACCAACACCCTGGAGTTGTTCAAGGAGAGGTGGGCACCGCAGGGAGTGGAGTGCATCATTTCTCCCTCCAATTCTATTTTGATTTAGTCCCTACCCTCCCCTTCACTGTTTTGATCACACAGCACTGTCCCTTGATGTGAAGGGCAGTGCTTGTCACTGGCCACCCGGGTGTTTTCCTATCTTCCTGGTGGTGGAAATTGAATAAAAGATTGGTGCACTTTGTGTCTTTCACTGTGTCTCCCACCTGCACACACACACCATGGGTGCTGGGGATAAAATAAGCACTACCGCACTTAGGTGGTAGTGTGGGGGTTGAAAAAAAAAGTAATGTCGCACTTGGGAAGTAGTTTTACCTCTTTGTATAAGCTGCTCCTTTGGCAACGTCAGAATTTACTGATTTTAGCTTCTGCACTGTTTATTGTCGACAATATAGGACTGGAATCTCACAATAATTTGCAGGCTTCCGAGAACATCTGCCAAAAAGGTCCATTACAAGATGGATCTAAGACAATTTGTCATTCATATGCAAATTTCTTTTACTAGTTTAACATCTATTGAACAATTTTAAATATAAACAGAGCAAGAATCAAGAGTACTTTTTACAGTGTTAGACTGTTCATGTAAGGAATGATATGTTTGATTAATAGGAACTGGAATCAAATTTCGTTGGTCACCATGTTTGGGCGTTACTGTTTTGTGCTGCGAGGTATAATAGAATTATCCTACGTCCTTTAGAGTTTATGGAAGTTTTAGATGATGATCGCTGAAAGACTGCCACCCCCCATCAAACACCACCCCTACCCACATCCCCGACCTCATTCCCCAACCATTGAATGCACATTTTAGAATTGATTGATAAGGCGATGTATGAAATCACCATTAAAACATAAATACATTGCATTTATTTTTTCCTTTCTAGTACCATGTTTCAAGTATTCTTCAGACTCCAATGCAAATTTGCTCATCTTTGTTTCCTTTTATTTTCTGTGTATTAATAGACATTTTAATTTTCTGTGATCTCTATTTATTACAGCTGAGTTACCAAAGCCAACAATATCTGTGTTGCCAGCTTCTGGTGTCGTTACAGTCGGGGACAGCGTTCAGATTAATTGCAGCAGCAACTACCCCTGTCAGACCTCTCAATTGAACAAGAAATATGGCAAGATACCTGTTGCTACACGGCAAGTGTCAGATTCTGAGGTATCAGTCACCTACAAAATGAGAGACCTTGAGCCAAAGGAGAGTGGGTTGTACGCCTGCCATTGCTTAGCTATTGTGAAAGGAGCAGTTTATAAATCACCCCTCAGTGACTTTATGGAGATCAATATAACTGGTAAGGATGATGTTATTTAAGACGTCTCTGAATGTCATTATTTTTAAAACGTCCGTTTGGCATAATGGCATTTTATTCCTATGTACTATCTGATTTTATGGCTCAAGAGTTTGCGCCTGTAGACGTATGGAGAAGTTATTTATCATGACACCACAATTGACAGTGTGTTTAAAAGCTTGGTGGGCAGCACGGTGAATGATGCCTCCCTCCAGGGGTTGATTAGGTTATTTCAGGAAATTGTTTCTCGCTGGTAAATGAGGAAACCATTTCTGAACTCAAGTCTTATGCGGAATGTAGCGTCCTCTGATGGTGGAGCATTCTTTCTGTTGCCAACAGGTGTAAGGTGGCTCGTTGATGGAGTTGAAGTTTGATAGTATATGCCTGATTCTCCAACATTACAGATCTCGCCCAGTGCTTACAATGAGGGGTGGGGATGATGAAGTGGATTCAGGAGGTTAGGTCTGTGAAAATGTCTACGCCGATGTCAGAATAATATAATTCTCATAGAGTCATGCTATTGTTCCAAAGTGTGTCGTGTGTGCTCCACGTTTGTCATGTAACCGAAACTTAATTGATTCTAATTGCCATCAAATCTACTTGTATCGATTCAGCTTTATGCCATTCCAATTTCAGATATTCTCCCGACGGCCATGATCTCTGTACACCCACCGTCCGGGGTGGTCAATAGAGGGAATACATTTCGTCTGACCTGCTCAGGATCCATTCTGAGCTCTGGTGGTTGGTATTATCTCTATCAAGTTGGCGAGCAGACTCTTTCCAAATCGGTAGCAGGCTTTGTTCAATCCACTGCTTTCAACATCCTAACAAGAGCTGGAACTTGGAAATACAAGTGCCAATACGCGAGAAAAGTAAATAAAACGAAGCATTATTCACCAACCAGCGAACCGGTGCTGGTAACAGTGAGAGGTAAGTGACAATGTTCTTCATAGCATGATCTGGAATGTACACATCAGATCAACATATACGCTGTGGAATACTGAAAACTGCCCTCACTTTACCTGAATATATCATTAATCTCGGGCCATATCTGAAGCCACGATTGTCCTTCCCCAAGATGAACATGTGATTATGGATCCCGTGATATCTGTGCCAACGATTCCACTTCAGAATCTTTGGCGTGCTCTATTCTTGCCTTGGCTCGTACGCTGCTGTTACCCACCTACACACTTCTTTTCAGTCTTGCCTTGACTTTTATGTCACTCCCTGCACGGGTCCAAATTGACCATGCTCTGTAATCTTCAGTTTCCCCATATGCTGTACTCAATGACTTTAATAGCTCTGTGTCCAGCATGGTCACCATAATAAGATTCTAGTCTTCCTTTGAACAGAAATGTCGATAAATTTATTTATTTTTCATTAATCCACAACAAT
The DNA here is from genome assembly GCF_004010195.1 of Chiloscyllium plagiosum. Classification (NCBI taxonomy): domain Eukaryota; kingdom Metazoa; phylum Chordata; class Chondrichthyes; order Orectolobiformes; family Hemiscylliidae; genus Chiloscyllium; species Chiloscyllium plagiosum. The sequence goes on along the minus strand of NC_057759.1, from coordinate 7,710,763 downwards.
TCTCCTTCTCCATTCAATTACTATCCAACACACCTCATTTATGTCTCTTGGCAACTTTACAAACATCTTCTGCATCTTTCAACTTCTTCTTCCTGTTATTGTATAGGCTATTCAATGTTTTTATAACCTTCTCAATGTCTTGCATGCTCAGCATATATTCAAATATTTCCATGGCCTCACTAACTCTATAGCCTCCCTCAGACGTTAAACATTTCATTACCATTTCACGTCTCTCAATTTCTCGGCACCTCCGCTATCATAGTTTCAGATGTTCATAGAAATAAAAGCAGCAGTTGGCCATTTGGCTCATCGAGAGTTCTCTACCATTCACAAAGGTCATGGCTAATCCATCTACAATCTCGTCCCTATTCGTCCAAACTGTAATATCCTCATAACCCTTATTTCCCTTTCATGCAGAAACTGTGTTTTGAACATATTTAATGAAGCTGCTTCTTTAGGCACAGAATTCCATAGATTCACTACTCTCTGGTAAACGAAGATCTTCCTCATCTTTGTCCAAAATCCACTCCTCCTTATCTTGAAGCCATGTTTCCTCGTCTTAATCTCACCAATCAGCGGAAACACCTTGACTGCATCTATCTTTTCTAAACTTTAATAACTTTTAATGTTTTTAGAAGATCCTCTCTCGTTCATCTAATTTCTAGCGAGTACAGCCCTGGGCGGCTCAATCTCTCCTCATAGGGTAACCCCGTCGTCTCTGGAATCAACCTGATGAACTTCCTGTGCACCACCTCCAAAGCCAGTATATCCTTCCTCAGATAAGGAGACAGGGTGGCGGCGTGGCTGATTGGTTAGCACTGCTGCCCCACAGTGCTGGAGACCTTGATTCGATTCCAGTCTTGGGAGTCTGTCTGCGTGGAGTTCGCAGATTCTCCCCCTGGCGTGGTTTTCCTCCGGGTGCTTGGGTTTCCTCCCACAGTCCAAAGATGTACAGATTAGGTGAATTAGCCATGCTAAGTTGCCCATAGTGTTCAGGTATGTGGAGGTTCGATGCATTATTGAGGGTTAAGCAAATGATAATAGGGGCTGATGATTAGATTACTCACAGTGTGGAAACAGGCCCTTTGGCCCAACATGTCTACACCGACCCTCCGAAGAGCAACTCCCCAGACCCATTCCCCTACATTTACCCCTTCACATAACACTACAGGCAATTTAGCACGGCCAATTTACCTAACGTGCACATTTTTTGGACTGTGGGAGGAAACCGGAGCACCTGGAGGAAACCCACACAGACATGGGGAGAATGTGCAAACTCCACACAGACAGTTGCCTGAGGCGGGAATTGAACCCGGGTCTCTGGCGCTGTGAGGCAGCAGTACTAACCACTGTGCAACCGTGCCACCCACTTTCTTCATCATCATTACCACCCCACCCCCACCCCCACCCCCACCCACACCCACACCCTACCCCCGGGGGTGGCCCGTACCTGTGAATGATAGGTCTGTGGGTTACTCTTTGAAAGGTAGTGTGGCCGAAGGGCCTACTTCGACACTGTCGGGATTCTATGGAGACTAGAACTGTGTACAATAATTCTATCGCTTGAATATCCTCCAACCTCTACAGTTCTCAGTGTCATGTTCAAAACGTTCAATTATGCTTTGATCCTAACTATTATCTTCAGACTTCTCCAGTCCTTTCATTTATTATTCTCTTAATCGAATGGACTCACCTTGACGCTAAATTCCTGCCTATATCGTGTCGTTGGGTTCAGAGAGAGGGAGGAGGTACGGGGCCATGGGTATATCTGGACCTGAGGATAAGATTTGTCTGAGTTATAAACGTAATTGGAAACAAGTTGGGAACCAAAGGGGCGAAGGAGATGGAAAGACAGAAAGATCAACTGGTATTTTCGGTGTACAGAAGAAATCTCTTGTTGATATTCTTTTTTCTGTCTTCACATTTTTATAGACCGGAACGGAGCATCCCATGTGTATTTTAGTCCTTTGTATCTGTTTGGCTTTGTCCTTCTTGGGAGTTTAATCATCCTGCTAACAGAATAAACCCATTCCAGCAATGCACCATGAAGGCAGAAAGTATTCAGGAGCCCATCTTTTGACAAAATTATGTTAATAACGAAACCGTTGCAAAGTTTACATATTTGCGTGATTGAACTGTATTCTCTCGTTTATCAAACGTAAATAAAGTGATTCTATTTTCTCCTGCTGCAAAAGACCGAATCGCAACATGAACATTGTTCATTAGTGGACCACGTAATCTGCACAAACGGCAGGCAATTGAGATCACAAATAAACAACTATTAAAGCACCTTGATATTCAATGGCATTGCCATCATTGAAAGTGCCACTGTTCACAAACTGGAATTTAACATGAACTGAACCGAACTATGAATGCAAATGATACTGGGGAAGTTCAGAGTCTAGGAATACTGCAGTGAGTAATTCACTTCCCAATTTCCGAAAGTCCATATAATATCGACAAGGCATAAGGCAGGCGTCTGTTGGAATATCCGAATTTTCCAGACTGGTTGCAGATCTTTTAACACTCAATAACCTTCATGCACAAATGACGAGTCAGCCAGCTTGATTAAAATCTCATCCACAAACATTGACTCGCTCTTCTGTTTACATTGAGTAAAAAAAAGTATCCATATGTAAAACACACTGCAGAAATTCGTTGCAGATGCTTCTGCAGCAACTCCGAAATTCCATCTCAATGGACAAGAGCAAAGATACACGAGAACAGAAACCGAGCTTGCAAATTCCATTCCAATTCTATGCCATTCTGACTATGAAGTATTTCACCACTCATTCTCTCTCATTGAGTCAAACTCCAGGGACCTCTTTTTCCTTGCTTTCCTTGTGCCATTTTTTTGTCACCGTAACAATAAATTTACCCCCCCCCCCTCCACATGCACTCAAAAAAAACTGCTAATGAGACAGATTGATTTAATTAATAGATACCACCAACCCGTTCCCGTCTAGCTAGTTTAATCATACTCACGGTATGTGAATGACACATGCTAAACTTCAATGACTCAACAAACAACTGCTCTCAGGGGAACAGAGTTCTCATGAGCTGATTAATAGAATCCTAAGCTAAAAAATGAAAGACTATAAATCCATTGACAGCGTTGGGAAATTCCATGTGATTCTCATAGACAAAAGACTGAAACATTGTGTTTGCATAATCCATTATCATTATTGGCCAGAATCACAAGTGGTGCTTATCTATTCCACCACAATAAATACACGGTCTATCATTAATTGATGAAAAGTGGTTGCTAGCTGTATCTCTCCCAACAGCATGATACGGAATCTCAGTTCAATGGCAACAGACGAAAGTGCATGTCGAGACGGCCACTGAAAAAGAGCAGAAAAACATGTAAGGATGCCTCTTGCAAGCATTTCATGGATGTAGTTATGCCGTTGTGTGCAAAAGGTTCATAAAATCGGTACAAGGTCATTAAAGTTTTCGAACTTTGTTCCATGTGGTGCAAGGATCTGACATTATGCCATTGCATTGACACAGTAAAATTGAAAAGAAAATAACCAATTAAAAAAAAACTTGCTCATCCTTCAGAGAATATCTGTGCAAAACCAAAAGGTTTGTGTCATGAGAAATATTTCTTCCACTTATATAAGGAGCTGTAATTTCGACAAGAATTATATATAATTTGGGCTAGTCCACCATTTGCTGAGCATACAACACTATACTTCCCCTTTTGACAGTTTAATTTACTGAATTATCATGCTATATTCGAAGATAATGTTGAAGATGCTGATCTCAGGGTACTGTATGATTGGATGTGTGTTTCAAGAAGAAAAAAGTGCATCTCATTTTTTCTTGAGTATGATTGTGCAGACGCTATGTCCTGGTGGAAGTGCTTTTTATTGTACCAGCGGCCTCTTTCCGTTTTCGTTTTTCTTAATTTTGTGGACAATCCCCTTGATCCAAAACTTTCATTTCCCATTCAAATACCATCAGTCCTAAGCCAGTTTATCTACATTAATGATGGCTATGTCTCTGTCGCTTCTCCAATGCTTTACTACATGTGTATATTATACACAATAAGCATGGAATTCATCAGTCCTCAAATGCTATCTTTCACTGTGATAGTCATCCATCGCCATCTCCTCATCAGTGTTATATTAACTATTACTGGAGATACATCTCTCGGCCCACCTCGTTATCACTGCAATGCCCTTCCACCATATTTCGCCACCTCCTGTGCCAGAACCATGGAACAAAGATGTCGGTGGCCCCCAGGCACCATCTTTCGCTACTGGAACTGCCTCACTGACGTCGCCTCTACCCAGAAAGCGACAATCGATTGCAATGCCAGATCATGAGCTCGTCACAGAAAAATAATTAAGGGCTCATTCAAGGTCTGCGCTGGGCCCACTCCCGTCTGCTATTTGTTTTTAAATACTGATAGATACATGACAGATGTCAGAGGTATTTGCTTTCCTCATAGTGTAGTAGGAACCCACCACCTGCAACAATAGTACACTAGCCAACTTTAAGGACAATTAAATGGTCATTGGATAGGCGTATAGGCGAGAATGGAATAGTGTAGGGTAGATGGGCTTCAGATTGGTTTTACAGGTTGGAGCAATATCAAGGGCCTTCACTGCGCCGTAATATTCTTTGCTCTATGCTCCACGCCGGCCTTTGCTGCTCGAGGTCTGCAGGCTGGGCTGTGTATTTTGGTCTTGCAGGTCCGTGACCATACCATGCTTTGATGTTTGCAGATATAATGCATTCTGCACAAATATATCCGTGCAAATTGTAAAAGACATGCTGAAATCCAAACTACGTAATAATCACCGTTGATTTTCTTGCCTTTACATAATCGTTCTGTCGCCACTGCCAGTGCATCAATTAGTGAGCACTACTAGCCCTACTGTGTCACCTTATGTACAGGCCGGTTCCATTCTTGTGACATAGGATCATAGAATCGTGACAGTGTGAAGCAAGCCATTCGGCCCAACGAGTCCGCACTGCCCATGCAAAGAGAAACGCAGCCAGACACACCCTTTAAATTTGCAGTTCTCAAGGCTAATTTCTAGGCGCCCCTGGGTAATTTGGGCGAATCTACCGGACCTGCATCTGTTTAGACTGTGGGGAGGAATTCGAAGCGCACAGAGGAAACACGGCGAGTATGTGCAAACTCTGCATTGACAGTCACCAGCAGCTTGAGTTAAACCCAGGTCTTGGCGCTGTGAAGCAGCAGGGCGATCCAGTGAGCCACTGTGCCATCAAAAATGAATCGAATCTGACGTGCTGCAAGTGTGAAAGAAAAAATACATCCATAAATCCGCAATCCATTTTGTAACTGTATTGAACACAGTGAAAACTGGAGTGAAGGGGTATTTCGGCATACAGTTTGGAACATAGATCACTGAACGTTACAGAGCATTGCAAGCCCTTTGGCTCTTGATATTGCGCCAATCTGTGGAACCAATCTGAAGCTTATCTATCCTACACTATTCGATTTTCATCTGTATGATTATCCAATAGCCATTTAAACGCCCTTAAAGTTGAGGAGCCTACAACTTTTGCAGGCATGGTGTGCGACGCACCTACTTCTTTCTGAGTAAAAAAAACACTTCTGACATCTGTCGTGTATCTATGAACCCTCAATTAAAAGCCATGCCCCCTCCTGCTAGTCATCACCGTCTAAGGAAAAAAGGCTCTTACTGTATAACATATGGAACGCTCTGATTATCTTATATGTCTCAATTAAGTCTGAAAACAGCCTCAAGTCCCTCAGCCTTTCATCATCATTCGTTCCCTCCATGCCAGCAACATCGCAATAAATCGCCTTTCAACCTTTTTCAAAGGCATCAACATCCTTTCTATAATGTGCTGAAGAGAACACATTTCTCCATGTGCAGCTGCACCAATGTTTTATTTTCCAGCTGCAACACTATTTCGTGGCTCCCAAACGTAATCCCTCTAACAGTAAAAGTTATCACACCGTGTGCATTCTTAACAACCCTATCAACTTTGGTGAAAATCGCGATCTCTCTGCTCATCTACACTGCCAAGTATCATACCATTATCTCAGTACTCTTTATTCCAGTTGCTTCTTCCAAAGTTAATCACTTTACACGTTTCCACATTAAACTCCATTTGGCACCTCTCAGCCTAGATCTGCAGCTTATCTATGTCCCTCTGTCACCTACAATTCCACCGGCCTTAGTGTAATTTGCAAATTTACTAACCCATCCACCTGCGCTCCCATTTAGGTAATTTATAAAAATGACAAAGAACAGTGGACCCAAAACAGATCCATGCAGTACACCACTAGTAACAGAATTCCTGGATACAGACTTTCCATCAACCACTCCCTCTGTCTTCTTTTGGACAGCCAATGTCTGATCCAAATTGATGAATCACTCTCAATGTCTTGCCTCCTTATTTTGTGCAATATGGGGAACCTTATCAAACGCCTTACTGAAATCCATTTACACCAGCGCAACCACTTTACTTTCATCCTCCTGTTTTGTCACCTTCTCAAATAACCCAATAAGGTTTGTGAGGAACGACTTGCCGGTCAAAAAACCATGATGACTATCCCTAATCAACTTCTTCTTTTCTAGATGGTTGTAATTCATATCTCTTATAACGTTTTCCAACACTTTACCCGCAACTAAAGAAAGGCTCATTGGTGTGTAATTACCAGGATTGTCGCTACTCCCCTTCTTGAACAAGGGGACAACATTTACTATCCTTCAGTCTTCTGAAACTATGCCTGCAGTCAATGGCGACGTAAAGGTCAAAACCAAAAGCTCTTCAATCTCTTCCCTGGCTTTCCAGACAATCGTAGGATAAATCCCACCTGGCCCAGGAGACTTGTCTATTTTCACACTTACAAGATTTGCTAACAACGCCACCTTGTGAACCTCAATCCAATCTAGTGTAGTAGCCTTTATCTCAGTATTGTCCTCGAAAACATTTTTTCCCAGTGTGAATACGAATGAAAATAGTATTTTAGCGTTTCCACGATCTCCTTGGACTCCACGCACAACTTTCCACTACTTTCATTGTTCGACCCTAATCTTATTCTCGTCATTCTTTTATTCCTGATATACCAATAGAAGGTTTTAGAATTTTCCTGATTCTATCTGCTAACGACTTCTCATGTCACCTCCTGGCTCTTCTTAGTTCTCTCTTTAGGTCTTTTCTGGCGAGTTTGTAACTCTCAAATGCCCTAATTGAGACTCAATGTCTCATCTTAACTGCTGTGCTCTTCCAGTACCACTAATCCAGAATCTGGTTTCCAGCATCTACAGTCATTGTTTTTACCTCATCTTAACATAAGCCTTGTTCTTCCTCTTCTCAAGAGATTCACCTTTCTTAGTGAACCATGACTCTCCAACTCGACACCTTCTTCTCTGCCTGATAGGTACATACATATCAAGGTCAGACTGTAGCTATTCCTTGAATAAGCTCCACATTGCATTTGTGCCCAACCCCTGCAGATTGTTTAAGCATGCTATGCATCCTCAATCTTGTTTAATCTCATTATAATTGCTCTTTCTCCAGCTGCAACTTTTGCCCTGCGGTATATAGCTACCCCTTTCCATCGTTACATCATCTTCTTCTAATGTCGTCCGTGTAAGGGGATAAATTGCAGTGTTTGTGCTGCGTCACAGCGTTTGTTTCTGCGTGCCCAAAACCATCACTAAAAAATTCATCTCAGGGTCTATACTTTGCAAACAAAGGAACAGCGTGAACATAGCATGAAGCATTAGTGTTGCCCAGAACAGATTGGATTTTGCAGAGATAGGAAAACAACAAAATTATCGATTCTTGCCGAATTTCCATCTCTGAGTTTCTACCTCTTTCTGCACAGGTGTGACACCGAAGTCTTCAATGAGTTCTATTGATCACTGCACTGTTTCTATTGGTAAAGAACTTGAAAAATGAATCAAAACCAAAGCGAGACACAGCGAGTGGAAGTAATGTGACAATTTGATTAATATCTGAATAATATAAAATGGACATTGAGTTTTATACAAAGCAAAATATCCGTTTGACAGCCAACCCTCAGTTTATAACATAAAACACCAGAAGTAGTTGATTGATCGGTTAACACAATCACAATTTCTATTAAAAAAATTAACAGTTGCCATTCTCCCACTTCAATAATAATTTTTCGGCTTGTAACAGCAGTGTGCTACAAACTTTTGAAGATTAAAAGTAACAATGAATGACCCAGAGCCCTTTTACCGCTTAAAAAACGATTGCTGATATATTGCATCGAGGAATGGATATCAAGAACGTAATCTTATCAACAAATTGAGTCAGAATTTGGCTCAAAGTCAGATTAATGCGTGAGATCTTCCATTGCCAAAACGTATTGTCTTATACATTTTGGGAATTCTCAGTTTCTCCAAGGTAGGTTCACAATCGTCACTCGTTTAGCTGCGAAAAGGAGAAACATAAATGAAACTTCAACCAGTTTTCAATTGTGAGTGAGGTCTTACTGAAGTTTTTTAATGTTTGATTGTGTGCAGTCATGGATTGAGATCGTTGGAAATGAAACAAAAAAGAAGAAAAGCTCATATCTTGACGAGAAGTGAAGTTCACGTAGGAAAAGCGAGAGTTAATGGCCCCAGGTGCAGTGAGTGCCAAGAGCAACTTGAGGGACAGGTGGGTTTAGACAGACAGTATTTATGAGTATTATTAATGTCACATTGCGTACTGGTGCTGATAAAAATGAGAAAACATGAGACGGCAGTTTTAGCTCCTATAATATAGTGAGAAGATGATGAAGCAGATGGAATCAGACTCGGTTGTCAGAATAATTTCAGGAATAATGAAGCCTGATGAAGACTGGTGAGATTGGGTCAAGGTTAGATGGCAGATGACCAAATAGAGGAATTACCACAATTGGCAAAGCAGGGATAGCGTTGATGAAGAAATGCAACATGCATCGTGGTGCCATTAAGGATGCAAGTGCTTGTGGTGACAATAATTCTGTAACTGTCGCCAACCAGGAAAATGAAACTGAGGGGACAAGGAGTCAAACGTATTGACGCCAGGGATCACATGGCAGGTTCCTATTAGTCGGGGTTCTGCCAAGAAATAGAGTCATAACAAAATTTCATAATGGAACTTGGAGTATCCAGCTGTGACGTAAGGTGCTTGAATATGAGCAAGATTCCGACTTTAAATAATGAAAGGAAACGTCTAAAGTTTGTAAATTCAGAAATGTGGTAGACAGCGGCAGGTGGAGTTGAAGGTGGAGTTGAAACTTGTTAGAAACACCTTACTTCTGTTAATGATTTCTTTAGCTTTTATTGTGGTGCAGAAGGGAGTGTTTTGGATTCCTGGATAATTAGGCATCATTCTGGTGTAGGTAGGGGATGTATAAACATGTTGGTCTATACCAGAGGGTACATTTGTTTTGTAGAGTGGAGATTTGCGAATGCTCTTCAGAGGCGTTTAAAATAATTCAACGGGGGCTGGGAACCTGAATCATACCTCCAGCGTACAGGTGGTTGAGAGTATTAAGATTATGAAGAAGGTTTCAAAGTCGCAGGAACGTGCTAGCAGGCAGGAAGGTGGTTTGAAGTGTGTCTACTTCAACGCCAGATTTATCCAGAATAAGCTGTGTGAACTTGCAGCGTGGGTTGGTAGCTGTGACATCGATGTTATGGCCATTTCGGAGGCATGTATAGAGCAGGGACAGGAATGGTTGGTGCAGATTTCGGTGTTTAAATATTTCATTAAGGTCAGAGAAGGTGCTGAAAGAGGGAGAGGTGTGGCATTGTTAGTCAAGGACAGTATCACAGTTGCAGAAAGGACGGTTGATGATGACTCATCTACTGAGGTAGTATGGGCTGAGGTTAGGAACAGAAAAGGAGAGGTCACCCTGTTGGGAGTTTGCTGTAGGCCTCCGAAAAGTTCCACAGTTATCGAGGAAAGTATTGCAATGATGATTCTGAATTGGAGCGAAAGTAACAATGTAGTTCAGATGGTGAATTTTAGCTTTCCAAATATTGACTGGAAACGCTATACTTTGAGTCATTGAGATGAGTCAGACATTGTCGAATGTGTGCAGGACAGTTTTCTGACACACCATGTAGATAGGCCAGTAAGTGGCGATGTTACATTTGATTTGGTTCTGGATAATGAATCCGGCTATTTGTTCGATTTGGAGGTAGAAGAGCACTTTGATTATAGTGACCACAATTCGGATGCGTTTAAATTAGCGTTGGAAATGGCTAGGTATATACTGCATGACAAAAGTAATAGCTGTGGAAAGACAATTATGTGGAGATTAGACAAGATGTAGAATGCATAGGATGGAATTTGCAGGGGCTGGGCACAAAGGAAATGTAGAGCATATTCAATGAACAGCTGCTGTGTATCCTGGAAAGTTTGCATCTGTTAGGCAGGGAGTAAGTGGTCGAGAGAGGGAACTGTGATATATTAAATAAGTTGTATCTTTTGTCAAGAGAAAGAAGGAGACTTATGCTGATATGAGGTATGAAGGCTTAGCTAGGGCGCTTGAAATTTACAAATTGGCTAGGAAGGACCTAAACAGAGATCTAATAAGAGTTATGAGAAGTCTTTGGCAGGCGTGCTCAAGGAAAATCCTAAAGTTTTCTATAAGTATGTCAAGAATGAAACAATGATTAGAAAGAACTAGGGCCGGTCAAGGTCAGTAATAGAAAGTTGTGTGTGAAGACCTAGGAGGTAGGAGTGACATTAAATCAGTATTTACCGTCAGGTTTCACACAGAAAAGAAAAGATAAAGTTGTCGAGGAGAATACTAGGATACAGGATATCGGATTACACAGGCATGACGTTCATAAGGAGGACTGTTAGCAGGGAGTAAGTGGTCGAGAGAGGGAACTGTGATATATTAAATAAGTTGTATCTTTTGTCAAGAGAAAGAAGGAGACTTATGTTAATATGAGGTATGAAGGCTTAGCTAGGGCACTTGAAATTTACAAATTGGCTAGGAAGGACCTAAACAGAGATCAAATAAGAGTTATGAGAAGTCTTTGGCAGGCATGCTCAAGGAAAATCCTAAAGTTTTCTATAAGTATGTCAAGAATGAAACAATGACTAGAAAGAACTAGGGCCGGTCAAGGTCAGTAATAGAAAGTTGTGTGTGAAGACCTAGGAGGTAGGAGTGACATTAAATCAGTATTTACCGTCAGTTTTCACACAGAAAAGAAAAGATAAAGTTGTCGAGGAGAATACTAGAATACAGGATATCGGATTACACAGGCATGACGTTCATAAGGAGGAAGTGTTAGCAATTTTGGAAGGTGTGAAAATGGATAAATCCCCTGGATCAGATGGAATTTATCATAGGTTTCTATAGGAAGCAAGGAAGGATATTGTCGAGACTTTGATGTTGATCTTTATCCCTCATTGTCTACAAGAATAGTGCCAGAAGACTGGAGGGTAGCAAACGCTGAACCCTTGTTCAAACAAACGAATGGTGAGACCCCTAGTAATCATAAAGCAGTGAGCCTTATTCGGTTGTGGATAATCTGTTGGAAAGGATTGCAAGAGGTAGGATTTATAATCGTATAGAAATGAATAATTTCATTAGTGATATTTACTTCCGTTTTGTGAAGTGTAGGTCGTGCCTCGTGAACCTGTTTGTGTTCTTTGAGAAGGTGACCAAGCAGCGGATGAGGGTAAGCAGTTGATGCAGTGAATGTGGGTTTCAGCAAAAAAAATCGATAAAGTTTCCCAGGGCAGGCTATTGCAAAGAATACAGAGTCAAGTGATTGAGAGTGATGCAGTGGATTGGATCAGAAATTGGCCAGCTGAAAGAAGACAGAGTGGTGGTTGATTGGAAATGCTCATCTTGGAGTTCAGTTGCCAGTGGTGTACCGCAATGATCTGTTTCGGGACCACTGCTGTTTGTCATTTTTATAAATGACCTGGATGAGGGCGTAAAAGGATAGGTTAGTAAATTTTCTGTTGACACTAAGGTCAGTGGAGTTGTGGTCAGGGCAGAAATATGTGACGGCTTTGCCGAAGGGATGAGACAAGCTGCAAAGATTAGCTGAGAGGTGGGAAATGGAGTTCAATGAGAAACAAAACGTGAGGTGATTCACTTTCGAAGTAGTCACTTAAATGTTGAATACTGGGCTAATAGTAAGATTCTTTGTTGTATGGATGAGCAGAGAGATCTTGTTGTCCATGTACATAGATCCCTGAAAGTTGCCACCCAGGTTCATGGGTTGTTAAGAAGGCTTACAGTTAGTTTTTATTGGTCGAGGGGTTGAGTTTTGGGCACTTCCCCAGGACATTAATTCCACACGAAATACGCTGTGTGCAAAATAAATTGGTTTTGCTATTTCTTATAGCTGTCTCCTCTCAGATTAAAAAATATGCCCTAGAGTTTTGACATCCCTCATCCTGGAGAAAGCACAGCTGATATTAAGTCTATCTGCACCACTGATTACTCTTATAAGCTTCATTCAGGTCACTTCACAAATCCCTACGCTCCAGTGAAAATGTCCCAGGCAATCCAATCCTCCTTTGTAACTCAAGTTTTCCATACCCTGCGAATTTCGGCCAGCAAAGAGGAAGCAACAGTTGGAAGTCCATGTTAGAATTTCCAAAAAGAATTCAGATTCCATCCACTGCAATGATTGGATTCAAACGCACAACTGTAGGATATTGCTTGTGTCTCTGGATTAATAGTTTAGCAATAATACCATCAGGCCATCACCTCGCCTAAGTAACCCTTTGGATACGTGGCATTGTTTATCCTGACCTAAAAAAAGTGGTCACTTAGATTCACAAATATAGATAGAGAAATACATAGATACTAAATCTAATCAGCAGTGTCTAATATTTAGAACCCTGTTATTGCACAACAACCAATTGCCGCCGTACACGATGCAAACCTTGTTTACTTGTGCAGGATGACAGCTTCTGGAATTATATTTTTGACTAAAGACCAATTTGGGAGACGTAGGAGCCACCTGCAATCCTAAACAGCGGTAATAACCGCTGACACTTCGAACTTAAATGAGCCAAAATCTATTTTTACATAGAGTGTAGGCATTCCTCTAGCTTGTGTTTATCGCCCTTTCCTAATTTCCCCAAACCAAGTGGCTTTCTAGCCAAAGGATTGAGCAATTAAGCGTCAACTAAAGTTCTGACGGTTTAGAATCACATAGTACAAGCCAATAAAAACACACAGATTTCCTGATATCAAAAGAAAACCGTGAGTGAACTATTGAGCTTTCGATGACAATTGACAATGTTTTTGTGATTGTCCCAAGTCCAGGTTTTATCTTTCATATTTTTCTGACTACGTGCCACAGACAGACACAAACCTCATCTTTGAGAAAATAAGCTGAGGTTCCAGACTGGTATGCCAGTGACATTACCACTGCGTCATTGGGTCGTCTTCTTGATTCTGATTAGCCTGATTGGCGGCTAATCTGAATCAAGAACCGTAAAACCGTAGTTTGGATCTTCCCAGAGGTAGCCAGTCCAGGAACTCTACTCAATTCAGAATAGTGGGCAGACTGAGGAACCAGCATATCGAAGAAGTGAGCCCGCAGTAATGGGTTGTTGGCAATACTACAGGGCTGATGGTGTCGGCAAGTGATTACAAACACAAAATGCCGAGGTCCGTTTTAATGTCTCCCTGGTCCCCTCGTCTGAAGCAAGATAGAAGGTTCCATGCAATGCCTGCAATTTGATATTACTGCGGGGACCTATCTGTTATCAGGAAGATTTCGGAAATATTACCAATGTATCCCCAAATGGTTTAGATTAGATTAGATTAGATTACTTTCGTGTGGAAACAGGCCCTTCGCCCCAACAAGTCCACACCGACCCGCCGAAGCGCACCCACCCAGACCCATTCCCCTACATTTACCCCGGCACCTAACACTACAGGCAATTTAGCATGGCCAATTCACCTAATCTGCACATTTTTGGAGTGTGGGAGGAAACCGGAGCACCCGGAGGAAACCCACGCAGACACGGGGAGAATGTGCAAACTCCACACAGTCAGTCGCCTGAGGCGGGAATTGAACCCGGGTCTCTGGCGCTGTGAGGCAGCAGTGGTAACCACTGTGCCACCGTGCCGCCCACTGTGCCACCGTGCCGCCCACTGAAGACTATGGTGATAGTCTTCAGTTGAATTGGCTTCCAGATAGCTCGTGCCAATTAGACCCGTTATCAGAAAGATCACTCAAGGTTAGGCCCTAATTGCTCAAATTCATTCTGACTACGGTCATAAGAAATTGCGTTTGATAAAGTTGTTGGAGGTTTCTGAAGAATCATCTCAGAGGTGCTGATCAGATTTTCACTCTTTGATCAACTGTGTGAGTGAAGACAAATGTTGTTCAGTCACCCTGTGCTGCATTTAGCTTTTATTCGAATAATCGAATCATATCATTTGACCCATCGAGTTTCCATCACCATAAAATGCTGTATGCCATCCACTCATCCAACTTAACCACACTTGACCTATGGATTACAAATTTATGCCACATCAAGTGCTCATACAAGCACTTTACTTTTAAAGAATATTAATTTTCTGGTCTCTGAAACATTAGCAGACAGTGCATTCTAGACTCCTCAGGGACACCCCAATGTTTGGAAGAATATGATTTTCCTCCTCAAATCTCTTCTAAACCTCCTGGCATTACTTTTCAAAGTATGCTATCTTGTTACTGGCAGAAAGTGAGGACTGCAGATGCTGGAGATCAGAGCAGAAAAATATGTTGCTGGAAAAGCGCAGCAGGTCAGGCAGCATCAAAGGAGCAGGAAAATCGACGTTTTGGGCATAAGGCCATCTTCAGGAAGCGAGGGAGGAGAGCTTCTTCAAGGAAGGCATCCTCGCAAGAGGATTCGCAGTAGGTTAAAATCAACTAGGAGAAAGTGAGGACTGCAGATGCTGGAGATCATAGCTGAAACATGTGTTGCTGGAAAAACACAGCAAGTCAGGCAGCATCAAAGGAGCAGAAGAATCGACGTTTCGGGCGTAAGTCCTTCTTCAGTGGTGCACAACTAAGCGGAAAATGCGTTCTGTGTTCACACTCTTTAGTACACCTTAGAGTGTTTTACGTTGCTATCAGCCACCCCCTCCGTATTCCAACTTATTTGTTTCAAAGAACACAATCTGATCATGACCGACCTCTCTGCATAGTTGCATTACTTCATCCCAGACAATGTTCTAATGTATTTTTCTTGGGCTACCTCCGGGGTATTAACGTTCTTCCTGTACAGAGGTCTCCAGAACAACAAAAAGTACTCCATTTGCCACTCAGTCGCCGATCTAATCAATTCAAGATGGCGGCGAATTATGACACTTCAGCTGGAGCTCGTCCGCTCTATGTGTTTTCCTGAATTCTTTTCAACTTATTTTTCCTGTTCGTTCTTCTCAGTGACATCCTGAACTCCCGGTGTCAGCGCACAATTGGACTCTCAGCCCGAAGTGGTGCTGTCTCAATCCGGGCTTGTGATTGCCTGGCCCGGCTTTCTGATCTCCCCGTCTGCAATGACAGTCTCTTGCAGGCCTAAGGCGGTCCTTTAGCGGACCGGCGTGGCAATTTCTGGACCAGGTGTGGCGATCTCCTGGCCCAGAATGGCGTTCTCTTGGCAGACCGTGCTTTCTTTTATCCGAGCATGGCCTCAGTTGCAGACTGGAGGCAAGGTGAGAGCATGTACTAGATTGAAAGGTCTATTGTTTTGCACATCCTTTTCGTTTAGGAGGGCTTTCCATGTTAATTGGCCACAGTTCCCAGCGATGTGCTGGTTAGGGATTAATCATGGGAAATGATAGACTGTGGTGTGGGTCTCGGTGGGTTACCCGTTGTGTGGACTCGATGGTCAGTTTCCACACAGGAGGGATTCTTTGCATATATGTACCATGATGTGTTCTCTCGAGAAACACGGTGTTTCAACTTCTCATTGGAATTTAATGCTTGACTTGGAAACAAAACGTTAGTGAAAGAAACTTTCAAACGTTGACAAATTTTTCTCCTGTTCTCAAGATTTACTATCTACTCCACTGAAAGACATCAACGCGTGAAAGAAGGTGTAACCCACAGTGATACCAAGCAGCACAGCCTTAGTTCAAATATGGGTAGAAGAGCTGAATTCCAGATGTGAGGTGAGGACCTGATATCAAAGGCGCTTTTCACAGTGTGGCATTGAGGAGATTGAGAAACAAAAATGGACACACTGAAAATCAGAGAAATACATTCAGTTGTTTCTCATCATAACCTGGCTCTCAGGAAGATGGTTGAGCTTGATGGCTATCTTTGAGGTACTGATCACATCAGTGTAACCGAGTCAAAACTTTAAAATACATGACGAGTGAATATAACTCTCGCTTTTCTAGGAATCACACGAAAGTGGATCAACATATTAACATTTCCTTACATTAAGCGAGATACCTGATATTCTCAACAGCTTAATGCTGAGTGTAGGAACAAAGTATAAATTTTGCTGCTAGCGACTTTTGAGAAGGTTTGTAGCTCAGGTTGAGGCTCTGGATGTAGGTTTGCTCGCTGAGTTGGAAGGTTCATTTCCATACGTTTCATCGCCACACAAAGTAACATTTTCAGTGAGCCTCCAGGAGAAGCACTGCCGACGTTTCCTGCTTTGCATTGGAATGATTGGGTTTCTTTGGGTTGATGATGTCATTGCCTTTGGTGATGTCATTCCCTGTTCTTTTTCTCAGGGAATGGTAAATGGAATCCAAGTCAATCTGTTTGTTCATAGAGTTCCGATTTGAATGCCATGATTCTAGGAATTCTCGTGCGTGCAACTGTTTGGCTTGTCCTCGGATGAATGTTACGTTATGGAGGCAAGTTAGAGAGAGAGGTATGGGTCTGGGATGAGATGGGGCTTCGGAAGATTTGGAAGCTTGTGAAATCCATGTTGAGGCCGTATGGTTGCAAGCACCCGAGACGGAAAGTGAGCTGTTCGTCCTCCAGTTCGCATGTGGCCTTGTGTTGGTAGTGGACGCATCCAGGAAAAATGGGTCGTCGAATGGGGCGGCGGGGGCAGACGGGTTCAAATAGCTGGAAACGGTAAGGTTCTGCTGATTGGAGCGTATGGATCATCTATGTTCCCTGAACTGATTCCCCAGCTTGTGGTCAATCTTCCCGAAGTAAAGGAGACTACATCAGGAGCAACGGATGCAATAAGTCAGGTTAAAGGAAATGCATGTCAATCTCTGCCAGACTTAGAATGATTTATGGGGCCTTGCAAAGAGGTGAGAGTGGAGCTATGGGGACAGGTCTTGCACCTTCTGCTGCCATAGGGGTTTGTTCGTACTTACCATCCCACTAGCATCCACTTCCCGAAGATCATCAGCCGCCATTTCTTCCACCTTAAGCACAATCCCACCACCACACATATATTCAAATTCCGCAGGGAACTTTCCCTCTGGGACACCCGGTTCCACTCTTCCATCACTTCCAAAACCTCCTTGCAAAGTCCCAGTACACCTTCACCATCAATGACCAAAGGTGTAACACCTGACCATTCACTTCCTCCGTTCTCAATATCCAAAGGGTTAAACATACCTTCGAGGTGAAGAAGTTCTTTCCCCACATTTCATAAAATCTCGTGTCACACATTCACTGCTCACAATGTGGGTGTCCTCCATATTGGGGAACTGAAGCATTAATTGGATGGTTAATTCACAGAATGTCTATTTTTTGGCCGCAGAAAAGACCCCGAGCTTCGAGTTGCGTGCTTCTTCAACACGTGACGTTGTTCCTTGGTCAACAGCTGTGCCTCAGCTTTCTGCTGTGTACCAGAGAAGCTCATTGTAAGGTTGAAGAACAGCACCTCATTTTTGGTTTGCTGACCCTCCAGCCCTCTGGACTCAATATCGAGATCAGTAATTATACGGCATGAACTGCCCCAAGTCCATCCCCGCTATCCCACACACCCAGCCTTGTCATCGCAGTCTGCCATTACACATTACCTGCTCTTCGCCACTAACAGTCTTAATTAGCTACTTGCGCTCCAACTCAGTTCGTTTTCTATTACTTTGTCTATCCAACTGTTCATTTCTCTCTTTGAGCTCTACCTCCTCCTATTGTTTACTCCTTGCCCCCCAACTCTTTCTTCTGCACATAAACTTATATTTTCCGAGCTCACATCAGTTCTGAAGAATGCTCACCCTACCTGCACTGTTATATTTGATTTTTCTTTACAAATGCTGCCCGAACTGCTGAGTTTCACCAGCAACGTATACTCTTGGTGTAGAGATTGATTTTAGCAGACTGATGTGGTTTTTATCTCGGAGTTCGGATATAATTGAGCATTTGAATGTTCCTGGAGATGATGTCAACATGACGTGTGTTTAGTTGCGATTCCTATCAAATTGCATGGATTCGTAGGACTGGCAGTTCGAGGCAGCGAGGAGTTAACAGAAGTCAGGATGGCTGTTTAAGGAAGTTGGAAATACCGCAATGCAGACAGGTGACCGCTAGGAAAGGCAAGAGATGCAGGCAGGTACTGTACGATTCTCTTGTGGATATGGCTATATCAAACAAGCACACATTTTTGAATGTACAGCTGGGGATAACGGCCTCTCAGAGGAATGCAGCTCTCTCAGCCAGGTGTCTCGTACCATCAATGTCTCTCCTGTAATGAATGGTATTTCTGGTTCCAAGTGACCAATTATGATAGTGGATACAGACAAGCATATCTGCAGTCGCCAACGCGACTTGTGTTGCTTCTCTAATGCCAGGGTCAAGGGTGTTTCGGTGCAGTTGCAGAATACTTTGAAAGCAGGCAGAAAATAACAGAAGGCCCGTTGTGCAAGTTGCTGGCAATGATATTGATCGAGATCAGGTGGAGGCTCTGCAGAGAGAATGTGGGAAATATGGCTGGTCATTAAAAAGTATGCCTTCACCTGCTGAAGTAACGAGATGAACCCAGGTCCCACGCGTGTGTCAGTAAATGAATATAAGGATAACGCAGTTGAATGCGTGGTTTAGGAGCGGTATACGATCAAAATTCATATTTTTGTAACATTGTGATTTCTTCTGGGTTACAAGTGATCTGTATAAGGTCGACAGCTTGCATTTGAATTAGAAGAGGACCAATATTTTGGCGGTAGATTTACTAGTTTTAGTCAGAAAGCTTTAAACTTTTAGTGAATTTGTTAGCGAAAGTTTGGTCTGAGATTGATAATCAGAAGAGAGGAGAGGTTGAGACTCATACGCTTGCGAAGCAGACCAAGTCAAATATCCACGGCAGAGAACAAGGTAAGACTGGTAAGTTAACCTGGATTTGTTTGATTGCAAGAGCATTTGAATGTTCCTGGAGATGATGTCAACACATAAGGTAGATGAACTTAAGACATGTTTGCCCATATGGGATTGAGGACCACACAATTGTCTGACTTCAATAATTCAAAATTTCTAAATAATTAATCCTGCCATTAATGTCATACGGTTGTTTGAAATATTTGTGACGGATAGAAAGCGATACCTGTAA
Source organism: Chiloscyllium plagiosum (assembly GCF_004010195.1). Lineage (NCBI taxonomy): Eukaryota > Metazoa > Chordata > Chondrichthyes > Orectolobiformes > Hemiscylliidae > Chiloscyllium > Chiloscyllium plagiosum. Next base: position 7,691,299 of record NC_057759.1, on the reverse strand, counting down.
GACATTCTCCAAACCATTTCGGTTAGAGCACGTGTAGTGAATTGAAGTATGTGGGAAGTATTGTTATTGGCTCTTGTTATCGTGCTCCTGTCACAACTCTATGTAATTGATGGTTCGATGGAATATTTGGTGGTGTACCTTTGTTTAGCTTCCCCATATCCAAGAAAAAAAGAAAGGTTAAAAACAAACGTCTAACTTTATGCTTCTGTTTTTGTAATTACCATTTAATGCAATATGAAAGCGATGTCCTAAGGTGGTAATCAGCAAAATGTTTATTTTCTGTCGTGTGATTGAGGCCTCGTTCCTCTGTTCCTATTGAGCTGAATATTTTGTTTGACCATTTCAATACTCGATGATATTGTAAACATTTTTCTCTCGCTGAAAATGTGTTGCTGGAAAAGCGCAGCAGGTCAGGCAGCATCCAAGGAACAGGAGAATCGACGTTTCGGGCATAAGCCCTTCTTCAGGGATCGACGTTTCGATTATGCCCGAAACGTCGATTCTCCTGTTCCTTGGATGCTGCCTGACCTGCTGCGCTTTTCCAGCAACACATTTTCAGCTCTGATCTCCAGCATCTGCAGCCCTCACTTTCTCTCAAACATTTTGCTCTTGGTCTGGTTTAACACGTTGGCGTCCGTCCTTTTTCCTCTCAGATTGTCAATGACGCCGATGGAGTTTCAGGACAGACAATGATCCTGTCACAGTCATAATTTGAGTCACATTGTCAAGTGATACGTAGCAGAGATTAAAAAAAAAGATTTAGTCTAACTCGTCCATACGGACCAGATATCCTAAACTAATCTAGTCGCATTTGCCAGGATTTGGCCCAAATCCCTCGAAACTCTACCTATTTGTCTCCATCTAGATGACTTTTAAAAGTTGTAAATGCGTGAAGCTCCACCACTTCCTTTGGCAGCTCATTCTTTTCACGTAGGGCACACTGCATGATAAAGTTGCCCCTTAGGCCACTTTTAAATCCTTCCACTCCCCTCTAGTATTAGCCTAATCGAAACCCGGGGATAACATATTGTCTATTTTCCTTATCCATGCCACACATAGCTCAAAAGCTCCAAAATTGACAGAATCTTTGCAGATCTTTCTGAATCATTTCAATTTCCACAACATCCTTTCTGCAGCAGGGAGACGAGAATGCTGATCATAGACTATTGACAGTGTGGGTATAAGCCATTCCGCTCACAGGGCCACTCTAATTTCCCGAGCACCATACCACCCAGACTCACCGATCTATGCTGTCCCTGTTACAGTTCATTTAGGACAGGCCGTTCGACATTCTCTGTTGTTGCAATCCATGAAACCAATCTGAAACCCATCTAACCTATACTATACCATTATCATTCATATGCTTATCCAATTATCATTTAAAAGTCCTAAAATTGGAGAATCTACTACTGTTACAGTCAGGTCATTCCAAGCCCTTAATACTCGCTCAGTAAAACGCCTACCTCTGAGATCTGTCCTATACCTATCAACTCTCAATTTAAAACTAAGTCCTCTCGTTCTAGCCGCCACCATCCGAGGAATAAGAGTCTCACTGTCCACCCTATCTCTTCCATTGATTATCTTCTATGTATCTATTAAGTCATCACTTCATCTTCTTCTCTCCAATGAAAACAGCCTCAGCATCCTCAGCTTTTCCACATAAGACCTTCCCTCCATACCCGACAACATTCTGGTAAATCTCGTTTGCAGCCTTCCCAATGCGTCTACACTGTTGATATAATGCGGCGACCAGAACTGTATGCAATAATCAAAGTGTGGGCGCTCAAGGGTTTTGTATAGTTGCAACATGATATAAGCTGATCCCAACTCTGCAGCTTATCTATTTCCATCTGTAACATGCAACATCCTTCCACACTATCCAATGCTCCAACGACTTTAGTGTCATTAGCAAATTTACTAACTCATCCTTGTCTGTGCTCTTTCAGGTTATTTATAAAAATGACAAACCGCAGTGGCCCCAAAACAGAACTCCAGAATTAACATTTCCGTTCAACCACCACCCTCTGTCTTCTGACAGATCCAAACCGCGACATCATCCTCAATCCGATGCATCTGTATTTTATGCAAACGTCTACTGTGGGGAACCTTATCAAATGCTTTACTGAAATACATATACATTTCATCAACGTTTACCCTCATCCACCTATTTGGCCACATTCTCACAGAACTCAATAAGGTTTCTGAGGTGTGGCCTTCACTTCACGAAACTGAGTTAACTATCCCTAAAATATCATTCTTTCCTGCATGATTATAAATCCTACCTCTTACAATCCTTTCCAAAAAATTACCCACAACCGAAGTAATTCTCACTGGTCTATAATTACCAGTATTATCTCTACATCCCTTTTGGGAAAAGGGGCAACACTTGCGTTACCCCAGTGTTCTGGCACTGTTCCTGTAAACAATGACGACATGCAGATCAAAGCCAAAGATTTTGTAAACTCCTCCCTCCTTTCCCAGAGAATCCTAGGATATAAACAAGCCACCCCACGGGACTTATCTATGTTCACACTCTCCAAAGTTCCTAACACTTCTTCCTTATGTACCTGAATCCTGCCAAGTCTAATAGCCTGTAGCTCAGTATTCTCGACAACGTTGTCTAATTCCTGTGTGAATGCTGATGGAAACTATTCATTTAGCACCTCTCCGATCTTTTCAGACTCCACACACAACTCATTTCCTTGACTGGCCCTAACTTCAGTCCAGCCATTCTTTTATTCTTTCCATAACAATACCAAGCTTGAGTTTTTTTTCTTGATCCTACATGCCAAAGACTTTTCGTGTCCCGTCTTACCTCTTCTTAGCTCTCTGTTTAGGTCCTTCCTGACTAACTTATATCTCTCAAACGCCCTAGCTGAGCCATCGCACCTCATCCTAGCATAAGCTTCCTTTTACTCTTGACAAGCAATTAAACTTATTAAGTAAATTACGATTCCCTCCCTCGACCACTTCCAGTCTGCCTGACAAATATTTACTTATTAAAAACATGCAGTAGCTGATCCTTAAACAAGCTCCACACTTCAGTTGTGCCTATCCCTTGCAGTTTCCTTCCCCATCGCATGCGCCATAAGTCTTTCCTAATCGCCTCATAATTGCCTCCCGCCACCCCGCCCACCCCCAGCTATAACATTTGCCCTGTGGTATATACATATGCATATCCTTTTCTATCGCTAAAGTAAACATTACCGAATTGTGGTCACTATTATCAAAGTGCTCAACTACCTCCAAACTTAACACCTAGCCTGTTTTATTCGCCAGTACCAAATCCAATTTGGCGTCGCATCTTGTTGGTCTATTTACATACTGCGTCTGGAAACCCTCCTGCACACATTGGGTAAATGCTGATACGTCTAACGTACTCGAACTATAGAGTTTTCAGTCATTATTTGGAAACATAAAGTCCCGCATAGCATCTACCCTTTTACTTGCGCTCCTATCCAGAATCGGCTTTGCAATCCTTTCATCTACATCTCTGGAAATCTTCGGAGGCCAATAGAAATCCTACAATAGAGTGACCTCTTCTTTCCTGTTCTAACCTCTGCCCATACTACCTCAGTGGACAAGTCCTTATCAAACGTCCTGTCTGCCACAGTCATTCAGTCCTTGAGTAACAATGCTACACCTGCCACTCTTTTTCCATATTCCCTGATCTGGCTGAAGCATCGAAATCCAGGAACCTACCACAAGCATACCTGATCCTGCTTTATCCATGTCGCCGAAATGACGACAATGTCGAAGTCCCAGCTACCAACCCATGCTGCAAGTTCACCAATTTGTTCCGCATATTCCTGGCTATGAAGTAGACACAGTTCAAATCACTTTGCCCCCTGCTGGAACACTCCTGCGACCTTGAAATCGTAATCATGGCCTCACGACTTGCAACTTCCCGTACACTGGTGCTACAACTGAGATCCCAATCCCACTTCTGAATTAGCTTAAACCCTCCTGAAGAGCAATACCAAGTTTCGACCTCAGGATATTAGCACCACTCTGGCTCAGATGTAGACCACGCCGTTCGTATGGGTCCCACCTACCCCAGAATTAGCTCAAGCTATCCAGGTACCTGAATCCCTCCCTCCTGCAGCATCCCTGTAGTCACGTGTTTAACTGGTCGCTCTGTCTCTCTCTCTCTCTCTCTCTCTCTCTCTCTCTCTCTCCGTTCCTCGTCTCATAAGCATGTGGCGTATGTAACAAACTTTCGATTTTTCTGGCTCAAAGCTTCCACCATAGCTCGCTAAATTTCTGACTTTATCCCTTTTCCTACCTATGTCTTTGGTGCCTATGTTCACCACGAGTTGGGGCTCCTCCTCCTCCCCCTTAAGGATCCGAGACATCACGTGCCCTGTCACCTGGGAAGCAAAAGACCAACCCTAAATATCTCTTGTTCTGATAGAATCTCGTATCTGTGCTCCTAACTATGGAGGCTCCAATGACTAATGCTCTCCCCCTCTTCCCCTTTTCTTTCTGAGCAACAGGAATAGACTCTGTGCCAGAGACCTGCACCCCATAGCTTACCCATGGTAAGTTGTCCTTTCCAACAATATCCAAAATAGTGCCTGTGTTATTGAGGGGAAGGACCACAGGGACACCCTGGACTATCTGCCTGTTCCATTTCCGACCCTTGAATGTAAGTCACCTACATTTTTCCTGCAGCTGAGGTGTGATTATTTCCATGTAACTCCTCTCAGTTACTCTCTCTGCCTCCCAAATGTTGCGAATTTCATCCAACTCCAGTTTCCTAACGTGAGTTCCGAGGAGCTGGAGTTGTGTGCAATTCCCGCAGATGAATTCAGTGCAGACAATTATGATGAGACTTACTTCCCACATTCTATAGGAGAAATATTCAACAGCTGTACTATCCATTCACCTTTCCAAAGTCTAATCCATCTAACTTACACATCCCTGGACAATGTGGGCAATTCAGCCTGGCAAATCCACCTAACCTGCACACCTAACCGGAACAACCAGAGAAAGCCCACGTAGACACAGGAAGAATATGCAAACTCCATGCATGCAGTCTCCAAAGTCTGGAATAGAACACGGGTCTCTGGAGCTGTGAAGCAGCAGTGCTAATCACTGAGCCACCATGCTCAGCTCATGCAGTTCTCCAAATAATGGCCTGACCAATGCCCTGTGCAGCTTCAACATGACCTCCCAACTCCAATACTCAATTGGCCTGACAATATTTATGCTGTCGTTTGTTAATTGAATGCAAAAGCCAACAGAAGCCAAAATTAATTAGTAGATGTGGAACATTAAACTGTTTTACAGGTCCAGGAAAGGTATCAGTCCACTAATGAAAATAAATTGCTGTGCCTATGAGATTGTAAAGGATTTCTGGAGGCTTGAATCTGTTCTAGTTATGAGATGGCAAAACATATATAATAAAAAAATGCATAAATTGTTTATTAATGCCGAGTTAGCAGGTCACATGTAGTTTATTTTTCTATTTTTTTTTGCATTGAGAGATGTTGGTTTTACTGTGACACTGAATGTGTACGGCAGAGAACCATTCGGGCCATGTGTTCCAGTAACAACATGGCGGAAAACGTCAGAAACAGAACAAATCTCCTCGACTATGACCTTCGCAGAGCCATTAAGACAGCCAAACATCAATACCAATCCAGACAGACAGACACGTAGCGACTATAGAAAGGACTGAATGATATCACAGTTTCTAAAAAGGAACAGTGCAAGATAGCAGACAATATCATCTCCCTCCCAGATCATCTCAATGCCTTGTATGCTCACTTTTAGCAGACTTTCGGCGGCGAAATGGCGCTTATTCTGACAAATCCTGACGAACCTACCCAACAGTCACTACATCAGAGGTTAGACCAGTTCTCCTTCGTGTGAATCTGAGGAACGCAATGGGACCAAGCAGAATACTAGGCCGTGCACTCAGACAATGCGCAGATCAATTGGCAGAGGTCTTCTCGGACATCTTCAAACTCTCCCTGCAGCAGGCCACTGTCTCTGTCTCTTTTACAAAGGCCAACATCATCCCTGTGCCTAAGAATGCAAACGCAGCATCTCTCAATAACTACTGCCCAGTGGCCTTAACATCGGTGGTCATGAAGTGCTTTGAAAGGCTGGTCATGACATTAATCAACTCCCACTTCCCAAACCACTTGACCCACTCAAATTTGTCTATTGGACCAACATATGCACTCTGGTGTCATATCACTTTCCCTTCGCTACTCCCTAGAACATCTTGACACCAAGAACAGCTACTTAAGAATCCTACTCATTGACTACAGTTCAACTTTAAACACTATTATCCCCTCGAGACTGATTACTAAACTTAGAGATTTGGACTAAGTCCCAGTCTCTGCAATTGGGATCTTTCTTTTCCTGATCCACAGGCCCCAATCAGTGACAATTGGGGACAATATTCCATCGTCATTAACACTCAACACTGGAGCCCCCCAGGGGTGCGTGCTCAGCTCCCTACTGTACTCACTGTATACCAATGACTACGTTGTCAAATACCAGACAAATTGCATTTACAAGTTCGCCGATGACTCAACCATAGTCAGTCGAATCTCAGATGGCGATGAAACAGACTACAGATGGAACAACCTATATCTAAATGCCAGCAAAACCAAGCAATTCATTATTGACTTTCTGCGGGATGGTACACCTGCCCCCTACAATTTAACAGCACGGAGGTGGAACGAGTGGAGAGTGTCAAGCTTCACAACCAGCTTCTTACGCTCTTCATGCGGGCACACTGGTTACAAAGACCCAACAATGTCTCTTCTTCCTCAGGCAACTGAGGAAATTTGGCATAATGGCGAATACCCTTGCCAACATTTCTAGGAGTGCCATCGAGATCATTCTGTCTCGATGCATCAGTACCTGGTATGGCAACTGTACCATTCAAGATCGGAGATAGTTATAGAGAGTAGTGAACACGGCCCAAACAATGACGAAGGCCAACTTCCCATCTACAGAATCTATCTACCAGGCCCGTTGTCAAGGAAATGACTCCAGAATTCTCAAATATTCTTCACACCCTAGCATGTTTTTCTACAACCTCTCCTCTCGGGAAGAAAGTATAGAAGCCTGAACACACGCACCAACCGGTTTTGAAATACTTTCTACCCAACTGTTGTTAGAATACTGAATTATCTCACAAACTCTTAACATTCGCCTGTACCTTTTTTTTGTTTTTGTTTACCTATTGTTTACTTATACATGCCACTTAACTGTGATCGGCCTGTATTGCTCACATTTCCCTGTGCATCAGTACACGTGATAATAAATTCAATTCAATTCAATGCTATGATTTTGGACTGCATTATCTGGGATGGTAGTTGCGGTGGAAATAGTCCTTGGATGTACACTTTATGTGTCAGACCATTTAAGGATATGGACTTAATGCAGGCAAGTGAACATAGTTTTGGAAGACTTTTTTCTTGGTTGCACAGACTCAATAGACGGATGGGCCTGTTCTGTATTGTATGATTCTACAAACTATTTCAGATTAATCTGCTTTTGATTATTAATCCAATTTTTACCAGGTCACCAGTATTAGTTGCAAAAGTCTGCGCATTCATTAACGAACTGAAACTTTCTGCCCTTGCCTTGTTTCGTTGGCTTGAGCCACACAGATGAAGTGCAAATATGTACAGAGCTGAAAATGTGTTGCTGGAGAAGCGCAGCAGGTCAGGCAGCATCCAGGGAACAGGAGAATCGACGTTTCGGGCATAAGCCCTTCTTCAGGAAGAAGGGCTTATGCCCGAAACGTCGATTCTCCTGTTCCCTGGATGCTGCCTGACCTGCTACGCTTCTTCAGCAACACATTTTCAGCTCTGATCTCCAGCATCTGCAGACCTCACTTTCTCCTGCAAATATGTACAGACAACGAATGATAAAGAAAAGCCTATTTCCTTTAGAAAACATGTCTTCAGAACCAGTGTACTGTGCAATTTATCGTTCAGACTCGTTAAACGCATGTGGATGTCATTTGCAGGTGGAACTGGGTCTGAAAACCCCTTCAGTTGTTACATGCATCCTCAACAATAAAGAAAGATGAATTGAACTGGTATTGGAAAACATGCACTGCGTATGTCTGAATATCGTGCAGGTCTGCTTTACAGACACTTTGAAATAGTTTGATTCATTTGCATCAAATTGCAACGTTAAATGAGATCAAGAAGTCAGAAACCACAAACGCATGAAGACTACATAGCACGCTGATCAATTTACACAGTCTGGCGAACACTTCATTAAATTGGGATGAGGTAATGGGTTGATAAAGAAATTAAAATTTGTACATTTTAAAACTGAAGCGGAAACAGATAATGTTAGGTGAATTGGCGACGCTAAATTACCTATAGTGTTAGGTGCAGGGGTAAATGAAAGGGAATGGGTCTGGGTGGGTGCGCTTCGGCGGGTCGGTGTGGACTTGTTGGGCCGAAGGGCCTGTTTCCACACTGTAAGTAATCTAATCTAATGTTGTAGCAAAGCAGCAGTTCTGGCAGCATATGTAGATAGAGAAAATACCTTAATCTCTTCTGTCCATCGTGACTTTTCGTCAGTTAAAAGGTTTATTCTTTTCTTCTGCTCGATTGAGAACAGTTGTTGAAATGCCCTGGAGGTTTGGAGCTCACTTTTGAACGATACTTGGTTTTGAATAATAGATAAGTTGTAAACTTATTTACGTGTTATTTGGGCAGGATAACTCTGAGAATGATTGGAGTGATTAGACACAATTCTCACAATTTAGTTTAAGCTCAATCTTCCTGCGTATGTTTGTGTGCGCGTTTCTGTGTGTTTGCGAATCTTCTTAGACATTGCTGTTCATTGGACGGATTTATTGAAGCCTTTTCTTTCATTTTACTCTGGACTCCAAAGAAGGAGAAGAACCTTCATTGCACGTCAAGACAAAAAGTGAACTCCTGCAGATCGGTGAGCGGGAAGCAAGTTGAGTTGTCATAAACACAATGGGAAAACGATTTGTGCTGTTTGGATTCTATCACAGTAATCATAGCAAATTCAGTTTCTGGCTTGCAGCGTCCACTATATTCCTCTGTCTATAACATGTCATTAAGACTTGAAGTCCGTCGTCATGCAAAATGCAACACATTTTCCCTCTTTCTAACAACAATAGTGATCTTTACTGCCAATCATTCGATCAGTCAATACATTTTTCATTTCATTGCATGGTGTACATGAAAGACTAGTCTTTGTATTCAATCTTTTGCCACTTCCTCCTTCCGGAAAACAAGATTGTTTTTCAAATTTTGTTGTGAAAATGGATATTTATGCCACAGAGAGACACAGGAAACGTTTCTGCATTCAATATTTACCACATTCAGTGCTGGTTTGCTCGTGACTGGAGATTTTTAAGTCTTTGCTGAACTGAGTCAAAATTTCTGGGAAGCAACTGAATTTTGACTGGAAAACTCTGCCCGTGCATTACTGCCATCTGCAATTTCTCTGCACTATGATATAAATCTGAAAGATTCATGTCATTGTCGATCTTTTTTGTATTTAATCTGCGTCTGAGTAGAAGCTGTTTGAGCAATAACCCTAGGAATGAATTCTGAAATATTATTGAATGGGTAAAGGTTTTCATGAAGAAATGAATCTCCAAAAAGGCTTAAGAAAACAGTTAGAATGTGACGTTAGTGGCATAGTGGCCTTGAATGTCAATTTTGACAATTGTTTGGACAATTGTATGACAGGGCATCATAATGTTTGGACATGATAAACACGGAAGCGGTGTACTTTACATGTTAAACGTAATGTTCTTATATGTGGCTTCATTCAGGAAATTATGCTTTATATCTTGCGGTTTAGTAAGCCTGGGGAATATTTGTGGACCTCATTTTTATGCATCTGAGCAATAGACAGTCTTGTTAAGGGCATGTGAACAAGAGATAAACTTGTTATTTTTACCTGTTTGATGCGTTAATTTTCCTTACAATAACACATTTAGAATTTCCAAGAATATTTGAAATATGACATCAGGTAGGTCACAACAAACTAGAAGAGATGATGACATCTACATCAAAAGCATGGAAAGAGTTCTGCCAGAGATATCAGCATTTCCTTTGGTGCCAAGAGTTGCAAAATGCAATTACCGGATAACAAAGGTAAATTCAATAAATCTGAAAATAGAATTTAGCCAAATGATGACTATGGTTTGTTGTAAAATCCATAACTTTCATGCATGAATATGCTATCATTACCAGTGCTGACCTCAGACCCTTGATAATGTGATTTTCTTTTAAATGGCCTTTTTATGCTTCAGAAGGCGAGCCCGCTGAAGAACATAGAAGACTTGATACGAATTGAGTCTTCTATGCTCTCCTCTTCATCTGTTGCTTTCCATTCGGTGTTGGTTTGTCTAATAAACTATTGTCTATCGCATTGAATTTAAGAATGTGTTGCTGAGCTGTCTGTCTGTAATGCTGCTCTTCTTGGTGTGGAAGTGGCCAGCTATAAGCGACATGTGGGAAGGGGGAGTGTGGCAACAACAGCTCCATTAGTGAAGGAAATTAAGAAAGATGACACAATGGAAGTGGATTTTTTGTACTTGTGTTAATGATATTTTTAACAGCTGATACAATTCTTTTCTTCGTATTTTTGCATGCTCGGTGCTATTTGAATTCCCTTTGCCACTTCCAAGGGCAGTTTAAATCAATTGCAATACTGGGAGCAGGTGGAGTACACGGCAGATGTAGCTATAACGTTTCCAACAACTGCAGGTGATTTGTTAAGCAGATATATTTGTTAAAAGGATGGACAACGGATTCCAAGGTCGAGCACTAATTTCCACACTCATCGTTTTCGAATTATACAGTACTCTGAGCTGGTCTTCAACTGAAGTTTGGAGTATGTCAGCTTTTGCCTATTTGATATCATGAGATAAAATATCTAAATTGGATTAACGAAAAGTATGATAATGCGTAGAAGAACGTGAGTCAGTATGGTTATGAGAGTTGTGGCAATGCTGTGACTTCAAGAGATGTGTTTTGTCCTTATGTCCTTTAGATAGTGATTGGAGGATAGTCGCCTTGCTGTCTATGCGAAGACACAAAATCACTTTTTAAGTTTTGCGTTTTTCTTTTAAGGTTGGGATAATAGAAACAGCTGGAATTGGCGTGGTTAAGCTCCCATGTACATTACCAAGAATGTTAGATTTTGTTAACTGAAGTTGTGTCAGGATGTTGCAGAAGTTGAAGCAATCTTGCCCTTTTTTGATTATACCCAATAGCTGGGAGCTGTCTTCATAGGATGATGGATTGCATGTGAGATAAAATCTGGTTTATGAATTTACTGTTTGCCATGGGTATGTTTATGGGGTTAGAATAGTTAATTAATAATATACACTGCACCCATTATTTTAAGTTTTCCAGTAGATTTGAGTCATTCTGGTTCTTGATGCATTTTAACTATAGTGTTTGCATTTTGTTTGTAAACGTTAAGTAATTTGACCAATCTAATTGAATCTGAAACACCACACCGAATTTTCCTTTAAAACAAGAATAGTTTGGGGTCTAGGCAACCTTCTTAACATATTTTGAGACAGTCTGGTCTACTCCATAACAGAGCATTTCGATGTGTGCATTATGAAAAATAATCAAATATGGATGAGTTTCTGCATTTGAGAAAGTGAGCCTCAGTGTTTGTGAGGGTGTGTGCGTGAATGATGTATTTGAGTGTGTGTGTGTGTGTGAGAGAGAGAGAATGTGTGAATGTGTGAGAGTGCGAGTGTTTCTGTCAAAGCATGAGTGAATTGTGAGAACGTACGAAGATTTGGAAGTGTGTGTGTGGATTTCAGTACGTGTTAGAATTTGGGAGGTTATGCAAGTTAATTATTGTCTGGAAATTGTGAGTCTGCACGACTGGCAGAGCTTCAGAGAATGTCAACAGTTTGTTTAAAAACAACTTGCATCTTTGATCTCATCGAAACTTGCCCCCTTTAAAACCATGTCCATGTTCCCTAATAAATTCTACCATAAGCAAATAAAACAATGACATAACTATCCATTCTGTCCACCTTTACTCCTGAATAATTTTGTAAACTTCGACATTGCGCCCCGAACCTCCGACGTTCAAGTGAAAACAATGTAAGTTTGTTCATTTCTCCTACCAGCAACACTTTGGTAAACATTTTCTGTGCACTGTCGAAAGCCATGACCTCCTTCAGGTAGTGTGGCGGCCATAACTGCACAAAATATTCCAAAATTAAGCTAACTAAAATACTATGCATCTGGAAAATGTCGTGCCGTTTCTAACTTTTTAAAAATGTCCTGACCGATGAAGGCAAAAATGCCACATGTATCCTTAAACACCTTATTCACTTGTATTCAGGGAATTGTGTTTCTGTAATTCCTGACCATTCTGTACATTAACGCTTCAAAAGATTCTGCCATTTACGTCATACTCACCCCTGCAAGACATCTTGAAAATGCACCACATCACATTTGTTTGGATGAAATTGCATCACCCATTTCTCCTCCTACAACTCCAGCCTTGATCTAATCTATCCTCTGGCAGTTGTCCTAACGCGCCGCAGGTCCCCCAGTCTTTCTGCGACCTCAAAACCTATTAAGGACACTACCTGCACTCGGATCCAAAAAAATTACATATTATAAACAACAGCGGTGACAGCACTGATTCCTAAAGGATGTCACTGGCAACAGATCCTCAGTCATAATAGTACCCTTCCAACATGACTCTCTCTTCTCTGACAAGTGATGTTCGCAGGATAGCTTTGTCTTGAAAACAAATGACAAATGTAACTTCTGATAATATCGCAACCTGCAGGCTTGTTAGATTCACAGCATTAGTCAATATTTCTGATGGAAACTTCTGAAGGATCGCCCATGGTGCAAACCCACAGCCTTGAGGATCAGAAAAGTGTTTAAGAACTCCAGAGAACAGCACTGCACAACAATCGAATCCTGGATATCCAGAGACAGAAATTGCTGTTTGAGATCTGCAGAATTTCACCAGTGAGCGGTTAATAGCTGAGTGGAGTTGTGGGGATTAACATGGTTACTGAGGGGTCTTATTCTGGTTGTTACTTGCAACAACGTTTTGGAGCCAATCTTTATGGAGATAATGGTCTTTTCGGAGATTATCGAGCTTGAGGCATATGGTAATTTTATGCATGTTTTCCATCGATCGAATACAAGGCAATGCCAAAGACTTCCCTCAAATCTTCCCTCAATGTGAATGTTCAACTGCTGTCTTAATGTTCAGCTCAGATCGGAAGAAATGTCAATAATACTCTAATTTCAACTTCAAAATAACTGTCTGTTATACGTGTATTTCGTGTAATATTAATCTGGTGACAAATATACTGCCCCCTCCTCCTCCCCCCACCCAGCCCTACTATTGTTGAATTAGTGCTGAGTTATTCAATTATGATTGCAATCCCAGTCCATCATTCAATTAGTAATCTTGTTGCTATGGTCTTAAAGGGCTTCTTTTGGTATGTGGGAAACAGAACTTTCCATGCTTTCTTGTGACCGCTCATCTCTCAACTATGATTTTCTGCGTCTGCAGTTTCATACAGGACTGTAACAGTGTCTTCTTTCCGTTGCAGCTGCCCTTGATAAGAGATAGAATGACAAGATAATTCTGTCCTTGTTTTGTTTTCTTTAAAAGGCGTCATAAATGCAGAGGTTTCGTTAAATTTAGTTTGTGTGTGTTTTACAGCCATATTTTGATTAAACAAACAGATACTGTCTCCGGCAAAAAAAAGCTTTCAAGTTTTAACAAAACTACTTGTACAATGAAACTGGAGTAGCCTGTTCTCTCAGGTCAGCTTTATTCTGGTTTGTTTTGGTTTTAGCAAACCAAGTGGGCTGCTTTGAAACTGCTGGGCAAGTTTTAGGTGGGACCCGAGAGAAGCTGCTGGACCGTAATTTCGATTCTGGGCATCTCTCTCTCTCTGTCTCTCTCTCTGTCACTTCTCTTCTATGAACATGTTTCATTTTCGCTTTGTTTAGTCAAAGGGGTGTTTATGGAAGTGTTGCAAGTGTTTGGAAAACGTCATGAAGTTGTGACATTGTTGATTGTGTTTTCAGATATGTTATGTCATTCTATGTTCCATGCTGTTTTGTGCGTACATAAATAGATTCTATTTTGTTCAAAATCAACTGGTTGGGCCAGTTGCATCACTCCTGGCACATAGACGTTTCACCTGCTCAAAATAATCATAATATTTAAAGTCTGGGATATCTTCTTATAAATTTCGAAGGGTTCCGGCCTGGTCCCTAACAGACTTGGTGGTCTTTGCGGAATTGTTCTATAATTCCAAGTGGGATTAGGGTTTTTGGACGCAAAGGGAGTGAGCGTCTTTTTTTCCGGTGTTGAATTCGGTTGATATGGACCATGCTGAAGAGAGCAATGGCTCTTTCATTCACTAAGATGTTTCTACGTTGGAAGAATTGCTCTTGGCGGCTTTACAAAAGATGAGCAAGTAATAACTGCTGGAATTTGCAGTCAAGGTGGAGTTGGAGCTGCTTCCTTCCTTGAGGATAGCAGAGATATTTACAACAAAAGTGTAATCATTTAAATTTGCTGGAAACACGGTCTGAATCTTGAGAGATGGCTAAAATTAATTTGGGAATGAACCAGCTTGAGTGGGAGGCAAAAGGAAAAGACAAAATAAATGAAATTATTTGCATTACGGTTATAATCAGAAGGAAGAGAAAAAAAGAAAGAAAGGCCCCAGCAGAAAGAGAGAAAGAGAGATATTTGATAGGGAAGGAAAGCAAGAGGAGAAGGTATTAGTGATTACACACAGAAGGAAGGACCAAGTTCAGAGGATTCTGAATTGGACATTCCTTAAATCAAATTGGACAACATGGAAGTTGTCAAAAATTGGGATAAATTATTGAATTATTTTCCGCAAGAAATTCAAAATGACCTGAAAGAGTTATTACTATAGGGAGATTTGCGAAAATAAACCGGGAAGTACTAACTTCATCGTGCATGATGTAGACATAGGAGATGTTCTTCCGATTAAGCAACATTCTGATCGGGATAACCCTCTAAAGTTGGCACACGTTCAGAAGGAGATGGAGCGCATGCTCCAAGATGACAGAATCGAAGTTACCGTGACAGAGATAGAAGAGATGGAAGGGGAGGAAGAATAGAGAGAAAAGGACCTAGGCAGTAAAGGACCTCGGCAGAAAAGGCACCTTGGCAGTAAAGTTAGCTAAAAAAGGTTGGAGATGAGAGTTGAAGGTAAACTTAGTGAGGAAGAGAATAATGATGAGCAAACTGTCACAAAGCTAGTCCCTTTTTTTCTAAACCCTATTCCTTGGCTCAAGGAGACGCTGTCTTTGATTTCTTTTCAGAATTGCAAGAAACCTGGCTGGACTCTGATCTGTCTGGTTTGTTACAGAAATGAAAATGATTTTGAGGGGTATTTTGTTTATATGTCAGCAGATGATTCTTCAGGCCAAAGTGGTCATATTTTAGAAGTAACCAGTGTAATGAAAGTGGAGTGGTCAGCTCTTTATCAGAGCTGAGCTGAGCTGTTTTCAGTTCAGTCCGGAACTGGGAAGTTCACCAGGGAACTGTGTGGAAACTCTCTGTCTTTTCTGCCCTTGAACTTCAACCTGTAATCATGTGTTCCATTTATACTGGGTTTTATTGGGTTTTGCTTATTGGGACCGTTGCATATTTTTAGAACAACGTAATTAAGTGAAGCTCGATAGGTTGAGTTCTGTAGGAGTTCTTTATTCTGTTCTTTGTGATTCACTGTGTAATTGTACGAATTATTCTTTTGTCTGTATTAAAACCTGGTAGTCAGCCTGACGATCTTACTCCGTGTAATTTTAACTGTACACTTCACAAAACAATTTGCAAAGTTAGGTCTAGGGCTGCCTGCTTAAGAATGTTTTTGTTCTTCTGGCCGAGTCCAGTACAGATTGGGATGTCTTTGTGGGATTTAAATAGCGAGTGGAAGGTGATAGTGTCTTTACTTCGAGTGTTGATTTGGTTGGGTAGACAAAGCTTGGGATAATAATGGCTCTTTCAGTCGCCAAACGTTTTCTTGATGTGGATGCGGTGACGTTGGAAATTTGCAAGAAGTGAATAAGACCTAGTTGCAAGAGATGCTTGAATTGGAGCTGCCTGCTTCTGTGAAGAAAGGAGAAATAATTACAGCAGTGGTTCAACATTTAAGCTTACTGGAACAATCATCAGAATCTCTAGGTATGGCGAGAATTCAATTGAAAATGAAGCAGCTCCAGTTAGAGGCGAGAGATAAAGAAAGTGAAGCAGAAATGAAACAGTTTGAGTTACAATTAGAAGCAGAAGAGAGGGAAACAGAGAGAGCATCAAAAGAGAGAGAAAAGAGAGAGAAGCAGAAGAGAGGGAAGAAGAGAGCAGAGAAGGAAAAATAGAGTGTTTGAACTTCCAAAAGTGACACATTAAAAGGAAAGTCAGCTTAAAAGGCTGGAGGTAATGACTGCGGGTAGGCCCAGTGAGGAAGTAGTGCGAACTCATGTTGAAGAGCAGAGAGATAAACCAGCATGGTTAACAGCTGAAGTAGCTGATGATTATGAGCTGGTCCACAAAACACAGTTTGGCTTCCAGAATCAGTTTCAGTCCATGAGAGATAGAAATTGGGGCAATGAGAAATCCACACGTGGACAGGGTAAGGTAGATCTGAGTGAAGTTCATCAGGATAACTTACCACAAGATAAAAAAGAAACTCTTATGGGGGACAAAGTAAAGAAAAATCTCCAGTGTTTTCATCTTTATAAAGTGGGCCACAGGAAATCACAGTGTTGCTGGGCTATGAGAAAGCTAGACAAGCCTGAAGGTTTTGTTGGACTAGTAACAAAAAGCACAAGGGAAGTCAGAAAACTGCCTCAGAGTGTATGAAATAATCAGAGGTTGATTAAGAAGTAAGTGGCAGATCTGTTCAAAAATATATATGCAAAGGTAAAGTTTATTCACACAGACCAGGAGTAATAAGTAAGGACGTTACAATATTAAGGCTAATAGGATTCTCTCAGTCTGTAATGCTGAAGGATGAGGATATATGTATTCATGAAAGACTATTGCCAAAAAAGGTACTGGTAACAGGAATTAATGGTAAGACAAAAGCACTCAGTTATATAAAGTGAGGCTAGAAATTCCAGCGAAGACTGGAGAATTTGTAATGGGAATAGTGAACAAACTCTCAGCTCCAGTAGTACGGTTTGTCCTTGCAAATGATATAGCTGATTCAGCAGCAGCGTGCTGCATACTCTAGTTGAAAAGTCAGTGGTGACGCAGGCAATGAAACCTGGAGAACGTTTATCAAGGAATTTTCCCTTATTGTGTGATCACAATAAGACACAATTTGAAGCTGGAGAGATCAAAAGGCACAAATATAGAAGTTGACATCGTGCCATCCGAAACACACTTTGATCACATAAGTGGAACAGAGAAGGAGCAATTAGATAAAGATGTCAATATATTTAGCTCTGCTAAGCTGATTGAATTCCGACATAAAGAAGAATTAAAACAGTTATATCAAAAGGCATTTACAAAGAAACGACGTGAATGCATTCCTGTGTGCGATTACTTCACAAATTATGTCTTAATGAGAAAATAGAGACGATCACACATTCAAGCAGATGAAAAACGGGCAGAGATTCGTCAAATTGTTTTGCTAGTAGGGTATAGAAAGGAGATGCTGCGAGTGGCGCATGAGCTAACACTTTGAGGTCACTTAGGGGTGAGTAAAACACAGGCTAAAATACAAAGACGTTTTTCCTGGCCTGTACTACACAAAGATGGAGTTGAATTTTGAAAGGCATGTCATGGCGACTCTCTGTGTGGAGTTTGCACATTCTCCCCGTGTCTGCGTGGGTTTCCTCCGGTTGCTCCGGTTTCCTCCCACAATCCAAAAATGCGTAGGTCAGGTGAATTGGCCATGCTAAATTGCCCGTACTGTTAGGTGAAGAGGTAAATGTAGGGGAATGGGTCTGGGTGGGTTGCGCTTTGGCGGGTCGGTGTAGACTTGTTGGGCCGAAGGGCCTGTTTCCACACTGTAAGTAATCTAATCTACATATCAGGAATCCTGATGAAGGGCTTTTGCCCGAAACGTCGATTTTGCTGAAGCTCCTCGGATGCTGCCTGAACTGCTGTGCTCTTCCAGCACCATTGATCCAGAATCTGGTTTCCAGCATCTGCAGTCATTGTTTTTACCTAATCTATATATCAGCTAATCGTAAAACCAGGCTGTAATAAAACTTGTGCCTTTAATATGTATTCCAGCATTTGAGGAACGTTTCACAAGAGTTTTGATTGATTGTGTAGATTCCCTACCTCAAACAAAAAGTGTGAATACGTATTTACTAACAATAATGGATATGTCGACAAGATTTCCAGAGGCAATCCCATCAAAGTTAAATGGACTGTAGAAATGTTTTTTTTTACTATATGTGGACTACAAAAAGAAATCCAGTCAGATCAAGGATCAAACTTCACATTCAAACTATTCAAGAAAGTTATAGATAATTTGGGAAGAAAGCAATTCCAATCTACTGTGTACCATCCAGAATTGCAGGGAGCGCTAGACAGATGACATCATACACTGAAGACAATGTTAAACGTCATGGTCAGTTTTTCCCAGATGACAGGGCTAAGGGAGTTCCATTTGTATTTTGTGCGATAACTGATGTACCGAATGAATCGACCAAATTTTGTCCATTTGAATTAAGTTGTGGTCATGATGAATGAGGACCGTTCACATTGATTAATGAGAAATTATTAAATCAGAATTCAGGGATCGCCCATTATGTGTCAAGTTTTAGAGAATGATTAAATAGAGCTGGAGTGTTGGCTGGACAACATTTACAAGTATCACTGGATATAATGAAACAAGAAGCGGATACGAAATCACAAATTGCAATTTTGCAATTGAGGATAAATAACAGGTGAGCCTTTAAAAGCAAAGTTTACTGGACCTTATCAAATTCAGAAGAAATTGTATGAGGTGAACAACTTGGTAAGGACTCCAGGCAGGAAGTATTCTCACAGAGTGTGTCATTTGAATATGATCAAAAGGTATTTGATAGGGAAGGAAAGCAAGATGAGAAGGTATTAATGATTACAGCAGAGAAGGAAGGACCACTTTCAAAGGTTTCTGTATTGGACATTCTTTATATCAAATTGGACAACGAGGAAGTTGTTAAAAAATGGGATAAATTATTGAGTTACCTTCCACAAAAAATTCAAAATGACCTGAAAAAGTTATTACTATCACATGGGGAGATTTGCGGAACTAAACTGGGAAATACTAACCTAATGCTGCATGATGTAGATATCGGAGACACTGTTCCTATTCAGCAACAATCTTCTCGGGATATCCCTCAAAGGTTGGCACGCGTTCAGAAGGAGATAGAGCGCATGCTCCAAGATGGTAGAATCAAAGTGAGTTACAGTGACTGGAGCTCATCCATAGACAAGGTTCTGAAGCCAGATGCTACCCAATAGCAACGTGTGGACTATCGCAATGTCAAAACCATTACAAAGATGGATGCATATACAATTCCACGGTTGGAGGACTGTGTCGACACGTCGGACAATTAACTTACATTTATAATTTGGACTTGCTGAGAGGTTACTGACACAGACAACAAAATCAGTTTCGGATTTCGTAATGCCAAATTAGATTAGATTACTTACAGTGTGGAAACAGGCCCTTCGGCCCAACAAGTCCACACCGACCCGCCGAATCGCATCCACCCAGACCCATTCCCCTACATTTACCCCTGCACCTAACACTACAGGCAATTTAGCGTGGCCAATTCACCTAACCTGCACATTTTTGGCGTGTGGGAGGAAACCGGAGCACCCGGAGGAAACCCACGCAGACACGGGGAGAATGTGCAAACTCCACACAGAGATTCGCCTGAGGCGGGAATTGAACCTGGGTCTCTGGAGCTGTGAGGCAGCAGTGCTAACCACTGTGCCACCGTGCCGCCCACGAATGTACTACATCAGTTCAAAATCATTCCATTTGGTATGAAAAACGCCCCAGCCATATTTCAGAGACTGACAAATAAGGTCATTGCCGGAATACCCAACTGTGTGATGTACATTGATGAGCTGGGAACTTTTCGTCACTGATAGAGGAATATTTTCAGCATTAGTAAGACTTGTTCGATCAACTTCAGAACGCAGGTTGGCTGTTAAATTCAAATGTAAATGTAAATTTACCAAAGGCTATGTCACCTTCCTGACCCTGTATTAGCCACAGTGAATTACACAAAATCTTTCAAGGTGACTATCCGTGTTAGTGATGTGGTTGTCGGCGTGGTGCTCCTGCAGGAGGCTGACGAGGGGATAGAAAGATCCATTGGGTATTTTTTACAAGAACTTAAACGTTGATAAACAAAAATATTCAACTTTAGGTATGGTGTTGGCATTACAACATTTCAATGGTTTTAATACCAGCAAGGTATACGAAGCAATCATATACACTGATCACAACCTATTGACATTTGTGCCGAAAAAGTAATGGCATAAATGTCAGACTGTTTAGATGGAGCTTGCTGTTGTAATCATTCAATTTGACAATTGTGCAAGTGGCAGGTCGCAAAAACGTGATAGCCAATGCGTTATGAAGACTTGAATGAGATATAGAGGCGTGGGGTGATGGGTGAGCTGTGGCCTGAATTTGCATGTGGTTGTGCATGTTTATAGTTAGTATAGTGTGTAAGTGTGTTTAAAAACTACTAATCGGAATTTTGAAGGGTTAAAATGAAAGCATCTTTTGGTATTGATGGTTCTTTTCTTTTTAAGGGGAGTTTTCACCAAACTAGTCTCTTTATTTTTTAAAAGCTGTTCCTTGTCTCAAAGAGATTCTGTCCTTGATTTTTTTTTCAAAGGGACAATAAACAGGGCTGGATTCCAATCAGTCTGATTTTGCACATAGTTGGATTTTGAGAGGCTTCTATCATCTGGAAACAAATAAGACTTCAGACCAAGGTGCTCATGTTTTAGAAGTTACTTGTATAATGAGAGTGGAGTGGTCAGCTCTATAGCTGAGATGGGTTGAGCTGTTTTCATTTCAGTCCTGAACTAGGACGTGCCCCACTGAGCTGTGTGAAAACCCTCTCTCTTCTCTGCCCTTCAACTTCAACCTGGAAGTATGTATTCCATTTATACTGGGTTTTAAAGGGACTTTGCTTATTGTGACTGTTGTGTGTATTTGGAACAGCATAATTAAATCTAGCTGGATGGACTGAGTTCTGTGGGCGTTCGTTGTTCTGTTTATTTATGTTTTATTGTGTAATTTTCTGAATAAATGGTTTTTATGTTTTAAAATCTAACAGTTAAACTAGCTCCAGGTAATTTTCACTGTACACTTACCGAAACAAATTGCAAAGTTAGATCGAGAGTTGCATGTTTAAGAATATTTTGAGTGGTCTGGCCTAGTCCATAACAAAGCCCATAGTAGCTAAATACCTGGTGGGTATCTGTTTAAATGGATCATGGCCTTGCTTAAAATATCATGAGAAGGATGGAGAAAAAGGTGGCGAAACAACTGCAGTGCCAGTGGCCATGAAGGTTTTGTTGCTCCAACAAATGTTGGATGTAGAGATAGTGAGGTATTCACATCACTGTTGGAGAAGGGATCTGAGGAGGTGAAGAAAGCCATTTTAAGTGCACATAAGCCTGTGCCAGAAGCCTAGAGACAGCGTTTCAGGAATCTATGGACGGATCCTGGCCAAATCTTCCTTGAGGAGAAAGTGAGGACTGCAGATGCTGGAGATCAGAGCTGAAAATGTGTTGCTGGAAAAGCGCAGCAGGTCAGGCAGCAATCCAAGGAGCAGGAGAATCGACGTTTCGGGCATAAGCTCTTCTTCAGGAATTTTCCTTGAGTTTGAAACTATCACACAAATCAGCTCCGAAAGGTGGATGAACGCATTAACAATAGAGCAAACGTATAACGCTCTTAGATGACTACTCTGAAGAAATTTAAAAATTCATTTCCTGAAGTATTGAGAAGCCACGTGGTAGAGCAGAAAGTTACAATGACAAGGATAGCAGTTGGAATGACTGGTGATTATGAGTTAGTTTGTTATTCAAAGTTTAGCTTCCAACATCAGTTTTAATCCATGACAGATAGAAACTAGGGTGAAGAGAAATACTCATGTAGTAAGGGAAAGGTTAATCTCGGTAAGATAATAAGGATAACTTAGCAAAGGTTAAAATGAATCCCTTCAACGTGAAAGAGAGTTAAAAAGCTCCGGTGGTTTCTCTGAAATAAAGTATGCCATTTGAAATCAAAGCGTGTTAGACCATTCATTGGGAAGAGAGATGTAGGCAAACAGGATAAGCCAGTGAATTTTGTTGGAGTAGTACTGGAAAGCAGAGTGGAGACTAAAAGCTGCATCTGAATGTGCAACCTGTTCGCAAGTTGTTTAATGAGCAAGTGCCTTACCTTCTTAAACAATATACCTGCGAATGTAAAGTTAATTCGCATAGGCTAGGAACAGCAGGTAATGGTTTTATAATATTAAGAACTGCAGGAACCTCTCAATCTTAGATGTTGAAAGATGAGGAGATATGTACCTGTGAATGAATATTGCCAGAGAAAGGGTTAGTAACAGAAATTCACGGTGAGCCAGTAAGCGCTCAATTATGTGGAGTGACAGTAGACCATACAGTGAAGAGTGGAAAAATTGTGGTCGGAGTCCTGGAGAAACTCTCAGCTCCACGAATACAATTTGTCCTTGCTGACGATATAGCTGGTTCAGAGTCAGGAGTGTTGCCTATTGTGTTTGAAAGTCCAGTGGGGACTCAGGCAACTGGACGATTACAAGGCAGATATCCTGGGATTTCTATTCTGACTGTGTTGTAACGAAGTCACAAAGTCACCAGTTGAAACAGAAGAGATCAACGTGTACAGATAAGAACGTTGAAGTGCAATTAACTGAGATCTTGTTTGACAAATGGTGGAGACAAACGAGGAGCAGAGCGCTGACAAAGCAGACATACTTAGTTCCGAGAACTTAACTGAGTAATAACAGAGAGATGAGGAACTCTAACAATTGTATCAAAGATCGTACACGGAAATAGAACCAAAATGCATCCCAGCGTGCTACATTCTTAAAAAAAGTCTGAATGACGAAATGGAGACCACCACATATTCAGGCAGAGGCGAAATGGGAAGAAGTTCATCAAGTCGTATTGCCAGTGGGTTACAGAAGGACGGTATTGCCTATAGCACATGGACTACTAATAGAAGGTTATTTTGGGATAAGAAAATCGTGAAGTAAAATACAAAATATTTTTACTGACCAGGATTGCACAAAAATGGAGCTGAATTCAACCAAACATATTAACCATTTAACATAATTGGAAAACCACAGACAGTAATGAACCCACAAATTTAATACACATTTCTGCATTTGAGGAAGCTTTTACAAGAGTCTTACTTGATTGCATAGTCCCCTTCCTCAAACAAAGAGTGGGATCAGCGATATTTAAGAATATGGATGTGTACACTAGTTTTCCAGAGGCCATTCCATTATGCAATATCACATCTAATACGATCGTAGACAAGTTACTCAAATTTTTCACTAGGTATGAACTAGCAACAGAGTTACAATCATATGAAGAGTCAAACTTCACTGCAAAATTATTGAAGAAATTTGTGGTCAGTTTAGTAATAAAGCAATCCAAAGATTCTGTAGACCATCCCGAATTGCAGAAACCGCTAGAGAGGCGGCATCAGACATTAACTAACTTGTTGAGGGCTTATATTCAAGACTATCTAGATGATTAGGATAAAGGATTTGTGTTTGCTGTTTTTACACTGCATTACATCTAAACAGACGGTCTGCTTAAAAACAACCAAGTCGGCCTTCATAATATTGTTTGATTTGAAGCAATTGTATTAAACATGTATTGACTCATTCGACTGTCTTGTTGTTTACATTGGCTTGAGATCTACTTTAATTCAACTTTGATCTCGCCAAAATTTAATCTCTCAGCAATGCATCGTCGGTATTATTTCTGTCATCTATCAGGCTCTACGCATCACTTGAACTACAGATCTGAAATTAAGGGTACTTACACTTTCATAACGAACATCAAATGTCAATGAATCACATTTGCGAGTACCTACTTGTTGTGTCCAATTGTACATTTTCATTGGGCAAACTGATTTTTTATTTTCGTCTGCCACTTATTAAGCTATTCATTTACTTGCCGTCTGCTCTCATTCCGTCTCACCATGTATCTTGCTTTTTAATCAACGTTTCTCTCTATCTCGCTTCCTTTGTGTTTGTGTCTACGTGTGTGTCTCTTATGTTTCTTCTTATATTTCTCTATGCATCTCTTTCACTCCGCGTGTTACTGTCTAGCCAATGTACTCCCCTGTTCTGCCTTTCTACTGCAAAATACACTTTCAGTTTTGATCAGATAAACATCAGTGTGGTGGGAATTAAAGAGGTATCGAATTTCCTTTGTGTGCTGTATTCTTACTTTATTTACATCAGGATTCAAATGGACATCCAGTTCTTTCTGAAGATAATTCGGTGCAATTGATACACAATGCAATGTCCATTTCATGGGGATTTGTAGGCGTTTCTTTTCTTAAAATGAAAATATTTTATGTTCTAAAACGTACAAGAATTCAACACTTTCTACAACTGAATTAATTTAAGGAGTAAATAAAATGGGTATTTTCCCACGTTCTTCAACTCCTGTCTGAATTTACGCTGTGTCACCGTGTAAATGCAAGAATTTGTGCAGGGACTGAGGAGCTGCAGCATATTTGCTGTGGATTCAGTGACATAAAGAGGGTCTGTTAGCGGATACGAATTATTCTGCGTTACTTGCCGATAAATGTAGAAAACAACTTGTGTCATCCATAACAGCACAAAACTGCCAGATATGCTGAATAGCAGGACAATGGATTTTCGTCGTTTGTCCATCTCGGTATCCTTGTAATTCTGATCTTTGTTGTGACCGTGGAGTGCTTGGCGAAGCTTACTGACCAAGAAGATGCGCCTCACAGTCAGAAGATTGAGTGGCAAAATGAGAAGGAATGGCACACAGGGAGTTAAGAAGACGTAAAAAATGACAAATACGGCCCATGATTTGGAGGAGAAGAAGGTAGGTTTGGTCATGCATTGCCATGGAACATTATCAATAATATATGCAGGTTCATGTTTGAAGTACCAGGGGATAGACACCAAACAGCTCAACAAACTCACTGTTCCGATCACCAGAGTAGCGACTGTTTCAGTGCAGTATTTTAGTTTTACCTTCTCATAACAAATGGCTATAAATCGATCAAATGTGAAACCAACTGTGAGCCAAACGGAAATCACTGTTGATGTGAACATTAGATAATAAATAAAGCTGCAGGCAGGAGTAATGAAGAGAAATGTATCGTGAAGGTAATACTGAGGAATTCTGTAAAATAGTGGTTCAGAAATAACAACTAAGAGATCAGCCACCGCCATTCCTATTAGGTAATGTCTGATGCACTCAGAAAGACCACACTTTCCTCGGGAGAGAACAACAATCGCCAGAACATTAACTGTAAAATAGGTGGAAAAGAGAGAAGTTATACATTTCTGTCTGATAGTATCGTTGGAACACCAGAAGTTTTTAAAAGAAACTTGTTATCTGGACAAAGAAGTTCTTTGTTATTACTAGCTGATAATTGACTACCCCCCATATGCAAAACATCAACATCTCCTGTGATCAGCAGCATTACTGGCAGAGATGCCAGTTATGGAAGTTACACAATGTTTCCTCTTTGCAATGTGCCAATGGATATGGTCAACAATTAATATTCATGGAGTCATGCAGTCCTACGTACAGAAAAAAAAATCCTTCTTCCTTTTCATATGCGTGCCTGTGAAGAAACAGCTACCTCATTATTCTAACCCGACTTTTCAGAATTTGTCTCATCACCTTTCATGGTGTGAAATTACAAAAGCCTATCTCTATATATCATAAATGTTTTGAATGGTTCTACTTCTACCACCTTAACAAGCGTTCTGGATTCCCACCATCCTTTGAGTAAAAACGTTTCATCTCGCATCTTGCTTTATCTTGCGCTCAATCTATGTTCTATCGGCAATGTGCCATCTCTCAAGGGGGTTAGTTTCTTCCAGTCTGCCCTATTTATGACCCTCATAAGATTAGACATCCTAATCATATCTTGTCTCAATTTATTCTGGTTTAACAAAACACTGACAGTCTGTCCAATTTCTTTTGGTAATTGGAACTTTCCACCTCAGGCAGCATCTTGGGCAATCTTTACTTCCTCCTCTCCCCTACGTCCTCTACTGTCACTTCTCTCTTATATTTAGGATTGAAGACCTTCACTTCATGCATCAGTTGCGTCGGAACCAGCGCTTTATACAATGGCAGCGTGATCTACATTTAAACTCCATGTTTTCGGTCATAAAGGCAACAAATGCACAGGGGCTCTTAACCACTTCATCCAGGTGTCCTGATCCTACCGTCGTCGGTGCTTCTCATGGTCCTTCCGTTAAACATGTATTCTTGTCCATTATTTAACCCTGCCAGTGCATCACCACACATTGACTCAGATTAAATTCATTATCAGGATGGAATTCTGCATTTAATCGGCACAATTGCCCTGACTGCTAGAGTGGAGACTGAGAATTCTAATGAAAAATATGCCCCCACAGCATGGTGAGGGGAAGAATATGAAGAAATTCAGCAGCGCTCTTTGACAGTATGGTGTCCAGTCAACGATTTCTGAACACGGTTCTTAGACTATGTAATTAAAAACTAAAATTATTTGAACAAAAATATGTAGTAATGCATTCATCAATCTGGCTGTCCCCCAAGCAAATCAACTAAGCACACTTCGTATTTGCATTCGTTATATTCATATAATGCTCCATATTTCCTGACAAAATATAATGGATCAAGGAAATGTCGAATTTCAATTGCCAGCATCCAGAAGATACGATTGGTCCCCAAATGATGCACCGGCGTGTAATCCAACAATTTAACTACTGCTTGTTCTCCGTATTGCTGACATCATCACTTATGCTAAACCAGATGTTAAATGTATGTCAGGGAGGAGCACAGATCAGATTGTCATCGCCATAATCAAACATGTTTGATAACGGCATGTTAACCTACATTATTTTACTTCATGTTTGTGCAAGGACCGAAGCTGCCTTCCCTGGTCATATTTACATCATTATAAAACAAAGATCAGCATTTCTTTTCCTGTGATCAGTCCTTAATGTTGCTGGGCAAATAAGCCACAACTTGAAGCGGACAGTTGCATAAAAAGAAATCTTCCATTGTCAGAGATAATGGAGATTCGAACACTCTTCCGAATAAGATCAGGATAAAGTATTTTTCAAAACTCATGATTCGAAACAAACATGTTGGTGATCCGTTCCTGCAACATTTGCGTAATCTGGTAGCACAGATTCCTTCCTTATGGCAAAAAGATTCTCTATCCAATTACGTTTAGGAAGGGCTCAACTCAATATTAACTATTATACATACAACCTGGGCTGAAGACATCAGGACTCCAGTCGTTTGCCTGAGTAAGTGAAAGCAACATGGAAGCAAGAATAAGTCAGTCAACGCATCGAACGTTTCCCCCCATTGTAGATAATCGCTGGTCATACGTTGTCATGTTCCTACGATATCACATCATCATTTGTACATAGAAAGCAACAATATCCGTACTTTTTGATGACTGAACTTTTGCACTCCATTGTGCAACAGAATTCGAAAAATTGGGAGTTAGTTACTGTGGAGGCAGGATCCTAAATGCAGACTTTTGAACTCAAGCTTCACTTTCTGCTTTAAGGTTATTGATCTGCTTAATGTGTTGTAAATTCGGAGTTTACCTCTCTCAGTCCGGTGAGGTGAGAAAAGAAGAGCAACTGTGAAGTCTAAAGGATAGTTCGTGGGATCTCTAAATTAGTAAAACACCATCTTTATCACAACTACTTGCACAGATGCAAATAGATGGAAAGCAACCTGCTCGAACTGATACATTTTAAACTGTCTCAATATCTCATTCGATTTGGTGTAAAGGCCAATGTCAGTGAATGATTCCTCATTGAAGAAACAAAGAGACGTGAAAGGTTCAATAGCCAGACGCCAGATCGATTAGATTCATTTAGATATGAAACGAAACGTATAATTTTCATCAGTAGAAACGTATAAAAGGAATGACACAATGAACAAAATGAATGAGTCATTGGTGAGGATTGACGTCGGTGCTTCATGTCAGTCAGAACTATCACTGCATCAAAATAGATTTTTGAGAATTAAAGCTCTAAAACCGAATCATTGCACAGAAAAAAAATATACTAGATGTTTCGTTACATGGATCAATTTAAGGACTACAATCACAATGTTACCAAGGACATAATAATATCACATATATTACACTCAGCACATCTTTGCCCAGAAAAGCAAGAATAATATTTTTTGATGAAAGAACGTATAACGTTCCATCATTAACCAAAGTTAAGAAGCAATCGGATCAAGAAGGACATTTTTTCCCTTTCAGCCACACAATTACAACACGTTTGGAAGAGTGACAATTGAGATCACAGCTCACCAATTATCCCAAACACTGCCAGCACAGGATAGTAAATTCGTTCGATTTGGACAATTGCTGGGTGTTCCATCGTTGTGAGAACCAATTACAGTTATCTATGTGGCAATCACGTATCCAGCAGTCGATGTGAGCTGAAAGTTTACAAAGGATACTGATTTAAAGCAACGGCTTATTCTCTAGTGACATAGTCATAGTTTGCAGATATTAGTTACAGTAACTTGAACAATCAAATTGGAGCTGAATATTTTAACCTGATGAAAATAGCGTGGTACCAAACAAGCAAACATCTGGGTGTCTAGAACGAAAGCTCCAATGAAATCGCTCCAGAGAAATATATCTGACAGCTGAAGCCATATTGCATAGATTCAGAATTGCCCTTTTCAAATCGTCCTCGTGACTTTGTTTTCTCCCACTGATAAAGCTTCAATTTCAACAGAATATGTGTGGTGCTAGAAAAGCACAGCCGATCAGGCGGCATCGAATGAGTAGTTTCGGGCCGAAGGCCACGCCTCCAATCGATCCAAATCAGAGGACATCTCCCAAAATAAACCATTTGTTCTGACAACTCAAACAAGACTGTGATATTTTGCTCCCAACCCGCTCTGTCTGACATCTCCCCAAACAACAACAACATCTCTGGGGTGACAATACTTCCACAGAAAATTTCTTTCCAAACTCCAAACTCGTTATTTCGTTAATATTGAACCGTCATGTTGGTGCAGACCAAGAAAGGCAATGTTGATGAACGTAGTGAGTGAATACGTACGTGGTACCAGCATACTATAGCCATTGCAGAAACATTGCTAAGGGAGGGACAGGATTGACAACTCAATATGCCTGGTTACAGGTGCTTTAGGTGTGACAGAGGTGGAAAAATGAGGGGAGGCGTAAGTTGAAATCGGATAAAGGTGAGCACCACAGCAGTCATCAGGGATGAAGTTCCTGAAGGTTCATCTAGTGACGTTTTGTCAGTGGAGCTAAAAAATAAGAAGGGGACGGTGACGTTATTGGGGTTTTACTCACAGCACCATCGACCCGGGTTCAACTCCCACCTCGGGAGACTGTCTGTGTGGAGTTTGCACATTCTCCCCGTATCTGTATGGGTTTCCTCTGGGTGGTCCGGTATCCTCCCACAATCCAAAGATGTACGGGTTAAGTGAATTGCCCATGCTAAAATGCCCATAATGTTAGGTACATTAGTCAGGGGTAAATGTTGGGGAATGGGTCTGGGTGGGTTGCTTTTCGAAGGGTCAGTGTGGACTTGTTGCTCCGAAGGGCCTGTTTCCATACGTTAGGAAATCTAATCTAATCTAAACCGGAAAGAGCAGAAGAAATGTACAAGGATGTTACCAGTATTTAATGGTCTGAGTTATAGGATGAGGTTGGACAAAATCTGACGTTTTTCTTTGGAGCATAGGAGACTAGTGTGATCTTATAGAGGAGCATTAAAACATGAGAGGCATGAATAGAATGAATGCACTCAGTCTTTTCGCCAAGTTTGGAGAATCGCAGTCTAGAGGCATTGTTTTAAGGCTAATGGGAAAATTACAAAAGTAACACGAGTGGCAAAAGAGGGTAGTATGCATAGGGAATTTGCTGCCCATGGGCGTGGTTGAGACGGCTACATTAGGAACATTCAAAAGTCATTTGAACAAATATCTCTGGAAAGATGTAGAAAGATATAGACGAAGCAATTTGGGTGAGCGTGGATGGACATTGCAGCAGCGGAAATAACGGATGAATATGAGCTGGCTCATGAATTAAGTTCTGGCTTAAGACAACAATTTCAATCTGTGAGGGATAAAAATTGAGGAAAAGAAAAATCTTCATGTGGCGAGGGAAAAGTAGATCTTGTTGAATTTTATAAAGATAGTTAACCACAGGGTAAGAAGGAATCGCATGCGGGTGAAAGAGGAGTAAACAAAGCTTAGGTATTTTCACTAGAACAATGTGGGTCACATGAAATCACAGTGCTAGTGGTTTAGCAACAGCGTGGGAAGACGCATATGGGAGAAGAGGGCAAGCAAGTGAAATTTGTTGAAGTGGTAAAAGAAAGCAGTGGAAGCTAAACATTTTCAGGGGAATATTCAGCCTGATTGAAAGTTCTTCGAGAAGACTCTCCTTTACAAACTTATTTGCGATGCTAATGCTTACACATGTATGCCAGGAGAAGCAGGGAAAACTATTAATATATTTGAGAGACACGTGATCATGGCACTCTTTGATGGTGCGAGATTTGATGAAATGAAATTCAGAAGGTGAATGTGCAGGAAAAATGGTAGTATGTGGAATTCAGGGTGTGACGAGAAGTCCTCCTTTATATAACGTTGATTAGGATGTCGTATGAAAAGGGGTGAAGTGTTGGCAGAAAAATTCTCTATTTCACGCATGCAGTTTCTCTTAGAAATGATATAACTGGATCACCGGAAGGAGTGATGCCTCTTGTGGTTGAAAGACCAGTGGAAAATCGGGCAACTGCAGTGTCATAGGAAATATGCCCTGGGATTTTACCTTTTCTGTGTAACAATGTCACAAAGCCACAGGTTGAAGGAGGAGGAGAAATCAATGAATAAAGATCAGAATGTTGAAGATCAATTATCAGAGAATACATTTGATCAAATGATTGGTACAACGTAAGAACAAGTGGGGGACAAAGTGAATGCTTCAGGTACAGAGAAATTAGCTGAATGGTAATGCAAAGGTTAAAAACTACACGGCAGTATCAAACATTATACACAGAATAAGCATCTGAATGTTTCCAGAATATTGCTTTCCTCAAACTAAAATCTTGATGAGGAAATGGAGACTCTCACATATTCAGGTGGAAGAGAAATGAGCAGAAGTCCATCAAGTTGTTTTATCACTGGGTTACGGAAATGAGTTGCTGTGGTTAACACATAAATTATCATTAAGACGTCATTTGAGATTATGGAAAACTCAAGTAAAAAAAAAGGAAGATTTTTATTGGCCTGGACTGCTTAAGAATGTGATTGAATTTCACGGGACATATATGTGTCAGTTAACTTGAAACCTGCAGTCAGTGATAAAATCAGTACCCTTAATATCCGTTTCACGATTTGACGAAGAATCTTGATTGATTCCATAGTACACCTACTCAAAATAAAAAGTGGGATTCAGAATGAGTTGACCATAATGGATGTGTCTACTCGATTTCCAGAGGCCATTCCATTACGCAGTATCACGTTCAAAATGATTGTGGAAGAGTTGTTTTTGTTTTGCATATGGACTACCTGCAGGGATGCAATCATATCAAGGGTCAAACTTCAGATCAAATTTATTCAATGAAGTTATGGTTAGCTGAGGAATAAAACAATTCGAATCCACAGCATTCCATCCAGAAATGCAGGGAACATTAGAATGGTGGCATGAAACTTTAAAAATTATGTTGAGGACATATATTCAAGACTACGCAGATGATTTGGTAAAGGAATTTCATTTGTACTTTTGCGATTAGGGAAGCACCTAATGTATCAACGAAATTCAGTCCATTTGAATTAGTTTTTTTTGGGAGCACGATGTGAGAGGACCACCGAAATGAACTAAGGCGAAATTGATGAGTCAGAGATCAGAGACCAAACATTTGGATGATGTGTCAGACCTTAGGGAAACATTAAATAGATTTGATTGTTTGGCTAGACAACATTTAAAAGTAGCGCACATCTTGTCAAAAAAGGAACAAAAAGCAAACAAAAAGCTCGCAATTTTCTTTGTGGAGGTAATGTGCTACTTTTGCTTCGAATGGCACATGAACCTTCAAATGCAAATCAGGAGGCCTTATTAAATCGAAAGTAAAGAATTATTTGACATGAGCGCCAGATGGAAATAAGTCTCACAGAGAGTGTCATGTGAATGTGCTCAAAAAGTATTTTGATAGGAAAGGAAAGCAAAGAAGATTCGCTTATTGATTAAATCAAACAGTGATTAATCAAATGCAGATGATTCTGAACTGGAAATTCATCAATTTAAATTGGACAATAAGGATGTTCTCAAAACTTTGGGTAAATTCGTTAAAACATTCCAGAAACAAATAGAAATGAACTCAAAGACTTATTACAATCACATGTGGAGAGATGCGTATGGAGAAACTATGAAGTGCTAATCTAAATATGCATGATATCGATGCAGGAAATGCTGCACCATTTATTTAAAATCTGTGTAGAATTGACCCTCTAAATTTGGCAACAGTTTCAGAAATGCATGCCCATGGGAAATGTGAGTAAAGTGTATTGAGCGACTGAAGTTCACCCATAGAAATCGTGCCAAAAACAGATAGTATCCAAAAACTATGTATGGAATATCACAAAGTCAACGAAGCTAAAAATTCTTATTTGCATCCCATTCCACCGTTATCACCCGTGTCTCCACGTTATTCAAGAAGCAGCGTGAACTTTGCATCTATTCCTGGGACTACAGGTTCAGTTAAAGATTTATTATTGTTTCATTGCAGTTATTGCAGTTATCATACGTCATTAATGGAACATTTTTAAACAATTCGTTTGTTTAACATTAAAAAGAACGAAATTGCGTGAATGTCTTTTTTTTCCAATCGGACTTGTTCTTTAAAAGATCAGAGTCTACAGTGAACGACTAAGTATTTTTTTAAAAATTCCGTTTACAAGTTGGAAAAAGTCTACGTCGATTTTAAAGGGAGTTTTTGCATTGCAAAATTTTTTTTTTTGAAAAGCCCTCTTTTAAAAATAAGGAGTTCTGTTCACAATTCGAACAGTCACGGTTGACGATGTAGAGAAATTTCTTTCAGGGAATTAATTGAAGAGGTGTCTTTTGTATTTTAGTTAATCAGCTATGTTTCTGACTTTACTTTAAATGTTGTATATTGTATATATATTTTTTTCGTTTTAGCATTATTTTCTGTAGATATCAAAATGTAGTTTATTTAATCTATCAGGAGTTATTGAATGTTTTTTTCTGACTTAATATTATTAAGGGCACATATAAATCATGGAGTGACGTGGATAGTTGATTTTAAAAAAGTTTTTACAAAGCATCAGTTAGATAGATAGGTGATTTTCTGAAAAGCTAAGAAATACTTCAGAGTCCTCCGATGGCTATTGCTTTATGTAACATGTATTTAGTCTTTGTTGAATGTTAAATGAATAGATTTTTACTGTGAAAAATAGACGGGATAGTCAGTTATTGTTTATTTGGAGTCATTCCTATGTTAGGCAGCGTTTGACAAGATTTGATACAATTATTGTTATGGGTATAGTTTTGTCGGGGGAAAGACAGTAGATTCTGTGGCAGTGAATATAAATTTAGGATGATTTGTTGCTTTCCTTGTGCTGGGATGAAGGACGTCTCTACTACATTTCATGCAAATGTTTAAACGTGGCATTGAGGAACCAGAAATTACTGTACACATTGTTAGGAATGACATTTTTAGGGAACACACAAAAGCAGTGCAGAATGAATTTAAGAGATTAGGTAGCAGATTAAAAATCAAATCTGAAAAGAAATGATCTCTATTTTACTCACAGTACTGAACTCAAACAAGGGAAAGAACCAAATGGATAAAGGAAATAAATGAATGGCTGAAAAACTGTTGTATTGTGCAAGGATTCTGGTTTTTGGACAATTTGAATGTGTTTTGGTCTAGAAAAAGATCTTTGAAATTGTTTGATCAAACCTGAAATGTAAAGGACCGAGTTCTTAGCAGGGAAATTTGTTTGCTTCGTTAAGGGACACTTTGTACAGATAGCGAGCAGGAATGGAGGAATTCCAGGTGTGATGTAAATAGAAAGGTTGATGGGGAAAGCCTTGAAAGTGAAGAGAGCACGTCAATTAGAGAATAAATAGAAGAGGGAGTCAGAGTATCTGATAACTCTGAAGAACTAAATTGCATTTATTATGATACAAAGGGGTTTGGAGGTAAGTCTGATTAAATCATGGCATTTTTAAATAACATGGGACTGGGACGTAATAGCTATTGCAGGAACTTGGCTGAGAGATAGGCAGGACTGGCAGCTCAATGTTTGGGTTTTAAATGCTATGGGAAGGATTGAAAACGAGGCAGGAAATGGGGAGATAGCAGTTTTTGATTAAGGATGCTGGAACTAGAAAATACATTTCTCAAAACAAATGCTCAGTGAAAATATACGGGTAGAAATCAGAACTGAAAATGGAAAAATCACGTTGATTTGAATATGTTTTAGGCCCCCCTACAGTACGTGGATGTTGAAAAATAAATTTGCAGGAGGAGCTGTGATAGCTTGATTATCAAAGGATAAAGGGTTACGGGGAGAATTCAGGAGAACGAGTTTGTGAAACTGACCAGACACGATTGAATGGCAGAGCAAAATCGATGGGTTAAACGTCCTCATGTCTGCGCCTGTGTCTTACAGTCTTATAGTCTTATATATGTAAACGTATAATGGTTATAATAAGAGGTCATTTTCTTTCTCCAAACTTTGACTATGGCTACGTCGTATTAAAAGTGTGGATGTTCAAGAAATTGTCAAAAGAGTTCAAAAACTATTCATTTCAATATGTGGATGCTTCAACCAAAGAAGGAATAGGAGGAGACCTCATATTAGATTAGTTTCCCCACAGTATGGAAACAGGCCCTTTGGCCCAATAAGTCCACACTGTCCATTCGAAGACCAGTCCCCAGTAGGATATTTACCCTTGATTAATGCACATAACACTATGGGCAATTTAGCAAGGTCAATTCACCTGACCTGCTCATCTTTGGTTTGTAGGAGGAAACCCACGCAGACACAGGAGGAATGTGCAAACTCCACACAGATAGTTGCCCAAAGTGGGAATCTAACCCGGGTCTCTGGCACTGTGAGGCGGCAGTTCTAACCCCTGAGCCATGGTGCTGCCCATTTTGGGTAATAAAGTAGGGCACGTGACTGAAGTAAAAGTAGGGGAATATTTTGGGTCTTGCAATCACAATTCCGTGAGTTTCAAAATGATTATGGAAACGGTTGCAGAGTTCCAAAGAATGCTTTGTTTGGTTTCAGTAAGCAAATTTTAAAGTTTTGCGATGAGGAGAGTGTTCAAATGTAAATAGGACATCTGACAAGTGGGAGGCTTTAAAGACTGACGCCGAGCGTTCAGAAGTGTGACGTTTCCGTTAGAGCGAAGGAAAAGTCTCGTGAAATTAAGGAATAGTGAACGAATAAAGATATTGAGATATTGAATAAAGATATTCTAGTTAAGAATAAAAGCGAATCTTAGTTTAGATAAAAACAACTTGGTTCAACTGAGGCTCTTAATCAGTGTTAAGAGTGAGGGCTAATCTTAAGAAAGAAATCAGGAAGGCAAAGAAGGGATATGATTTAGCATTGGCAGATAACGTTAAGTTTAAGACAAAGAGATTCTGTAAGTACATAAAGAATTAGATGGTAACTATGGAGAGAGTAGATCGGATCTATTAAAGATCAAGGAGGCCGTCCTTGTTTTGACCCCGAGGGGATAGGAGAGATACAAAACGAATACTGCATGTCAGAGTTTACTGTGAACAACGAAAGGAAGTTTACAGAAGGTAGAGCAAACGACTTTGATGTTTAAAAACAGTTCAACATTACAGAAGAGGCAGTTCAGGCGGTCTTAAAGAGTATAAATATGGGTAAATGTCTCAGACTTCATCTCGTGCATCACATAAGTCAGAGAGAAAATTTCGAGACAACTTGCAGAAGTATTTGTGCCATTTATCACTAAGGGTGAGGGGTCCGACGACTGGACGATGGCTAATATTAAACCCTTGCTGAAAAAAAAGGTTGCCAGGAGAACCCAGAGAACTGCAAGTCTATGAGTCTGACTTCAGTTATGGGTGAATTGTTGGATGTAATTATTAAAAAATGGATTTGTGGACTTTTAACCAGGTAAGTATTGATTCGGGATTGTCAGTATGTTTTTGTGCGAGGAAGATCGTGTTTGGCAAACTTGATTGAGCTTTCTGAGAAATTTAGCAAAACGATTGTTGATGGCAGATCAGTAGAGGATGTTTGTTTGGATTTTAATGAAGCCTTCGACGAATTAGC
This sequence comes from Chiloscyllium plagiosum, assembly GCF_004010195.1. Classification (NCBI taxonomy): domain Eukaryota; kingdom Metazoa; phylum Chordata; class Chondrichthyes; order Orectolobiformes; family Hemiscylliidae; genus Chiloscyllium; species Chiloscyllium plagiosum. The sequence continues at coordinate 7,654,672 of NC_057759.1, read as the reverse complement.
AAAGTTAGGCCACATGGTATTCAGAGTGCGCCTCCTAATTGGATACCTTATTGGTCTGACGGTCGGAGACAAAGAGTGGTGGTGGACAATTGCTTTTCAGACTGGAAACCAGTCATCAGCGGTTCTCTGCTGGTATTGTTTCTGGGATTTTTTCTGCTGGAAATTTTAAAAAAAAACTAGTTTGGATGAGAATATAGAAGGCACAGTTAGTAAGTTTGTGGACGACACCAAACTTAATCACATGGTTGACATAGTGTAAAAAGGTGTCTTCCTCAATTGGGTCCAAAGGCTGAATACAATGCCAGATGAAGTACAAACTGGTTAAATGCGAGTTTTTGCATTTTGGTTCAACAAGCAAGAATTGGGCTGATACAATAAATTTAAGAGCATTGGGTAGTGTTGTAGAACAGCAGGAACTAGCAGATACATAATTATTTGAATTTTGCATCATGCATACACAGGGTGGTTAAAATGCACTTGGCACACTTGGTTTCATTGTTCAGTCCTTTGTGTATGGGATTTGGGAAATCGTGTGGCGTTTATACAAGACGTTAGTGGGGCCTTTTCTGGAATACTGTGTTCATGTCTGGTCGCCTAGTTTTACAGAACATTTTATTAAACTGAGAGCACTCAGAAGTCATTAACCAGAATGTTGCCCAGTATGGAAGTTTTGAGACTGATAGAAAGGTTCAATAGGCTGGGACATTTTTCACTGAAGCGTAGGAAGTTGGCAGGTAATGTGATGGAAGATAATAACGTGATGAAAGGTATAGATAGCCTCAATAGTCGATGCCTTTTCCTTATGATGGGGATTTCAAACCTAGGGGGCACATATTCTTAAGACGGGAGGAGAGAGATTTTAAAGATGCATAAGCAGCAACCTTTTCACACAGCGCATGGTTCACATGTGAAAAATAACTTCCTGAGGAAGTGGTGGGTGTTCATGCAATTACAACATTTAAAAGAGTACATGAATAGCAATGTTTGGAGGGATATAGTCTCGGACAAAGCAAGTGGTAGTGCTTTAGTTGGGGACTATGTTAGGCATGGATACTTCAACTGACGTATCTGTTTCTGTGCTGTGCTGTCTCTCTGATCCGAATAACGTTGTCAAAAATTTTAACCTTAAATTAACGGGAAACAGGAATAGTGTACGAATAATTCAGAATTGCTGTCACATTTAAAATTCCTGAGCCTAGATTTCTTCCCGGTTTTCTAGTTCCGAAACAGCATCATGTGATTTGAAGAAATGTCCCCAGAGTATCAGCATGCACCTTTGGATCACTTGTCAAGTGACTTCATCATTAGGTGACCACTCCCACATACTGGTCACAACCGTTAGGATATAATACTTGATCTTTAGAAGTAGTACAATATCTGGTTTGAAACAAAATATTAGCATATAAATTATGGTAACTTTCATTTCTTTAATTTCGTGAACATTTTAAGCTCCGGGGAATGTTATTTTGATGCATTTTATGACTTCTCACATGCGGCAAATTTTCCTCTACATGCTGTAGCAAATAACTTCCCATATAAAACAATAAGATGCTGAGCATTAGTCTTGGGAAAGCAAAAAGGGCTGATTAGGTTTTGCAAATATTATATAAATCTAGACAATCCTCCAACGTTTTGTCTCATCTCAACCAATTATCAGGATCCCTGACTTATTCCACCCACGCGTAAGTCTCTCTCTCTCTTTCTCGATGTGCTCACGTACCATTCACCTTACATTAAGGGTAAATTACACTTGATCATTACATTATGACTAACGATATTCCAGTTGCACTTTCGTTAATTAATTGAAACCAATACCTAGTTTCTTCTACACTCGAAATTGATGTGGATGCAAAGAACATGACTTGGTGTTTCCTTTCAGCCATGACATGCGTCCACGTTATCTATCTATTTGCCTGTCTCTTTGTCTGTCTGTCTATCTATCTATCTATCTATCTATCTATCTATCTATCTATCTATCTATCTATCTATCTATCTATCTATCTATATATCCATCTGTCTGCCTTTCTCTCTGTCTGTCTATGTATCTACCTATCTGTTAACTTATGTATTATTTTAGTGTATGACATTGTTTATTTATTTTATTGTCTGTTGGTTAAGTATTTATTCATCCAGCAATTCATTTGTGTGTTTATGTATCCATCCATTTATTTATTTCCATCTTTATTTATATACTTCCCACGATTGAACGTGGCCATCTCTGATACGTCCAATATGTGGTGTCCATGCGTAATTGTCATTTTATTTAAACGTTTGCGACATTATTCAGAATCAAACACGTTCCCGTGAATTGCACAGTCATATTGTAGACCACACTCTAAAAAGATAACAGATTTCTGAAATTTAAGAACATTAGGGAATCCTATTTTTCATATTTCCCAGGTTGGATATCAATACCGTCAGCTGCTTTGAAGTATTGGTCTGCAAGTGTAATCACATGCCTGAAACACTCATCTATTGAAATTCCATCAACCCCACTCCCTAATCCTGTTGACGTGAATTTTGCATCTTTGTTGTTAAAGAGATTCAATGGGTGATGGCAGAGGAACTAATGTTTTCCCTAAAGCAAAATCAAAAAAGGAAGGTGACACATAACATGGAATGCAAGCACTTAAATTTCATATTAAAAGACATTAGGTAGACAGGCTGCAGCTGATAAAATATCAGAATTAAATTGAACGTACGTGAGGATACGGAGAAGGAAGCTTCATAGAGTCGTAGAGTCATTCAGCATGTAAGCAAACCCTCCAGTTCAACCAGCCCATGCCGAACAGTACTTCAAACTAAACTAATCCCAGTTGCCTGCTCGTAGACCATATCTCTCCAAACATTTCTTTTCATGTAGTTATCCAAATGTCATTTGTACCTTGTAATTATGACAATTCCCATAATATGCCTTTCATTATTTTACAAATTTCGACCAGTTGGCCACTTAGCCTCCTACTATCCAGTCACAGTCAATCGAGCCTTTCTTGAAAACTGGAACGTTCCATATACAGCAACACCCTGGTAAATGTGTTCTAGGCCCTCGCAAACCAAACAACCTGTTTACATGTGATGAAAACTTTGAAGACTTTTGTAACTGTTGCCCGTGGTCCCACTTTTCTACAATACCATCCAATGTCTCACCTCTAAGTTTATCATCCCTACCATTGCTTTTTGTACCAAAGCGAAGTACCTCTCAATTGTCGAGAATGAAAGCCACCTGATATTTTTAGCTCATTGACCCATTTGATCTAGTCCCCTTTTTCTGCTTAGAAAACGTTTTGGTGTAATCTACAAACTTACGAACCATGCTGTTCATATTCCCACACAAATCATGTATATAAATGACAAACAAAAGAATACCCAGAACCAATTGCTGTAGAAACCTGTTGTGGACAGGCTTCCTGTCCGAAAAGCAACCCTCCACCACCAGGCTGTGTTTCCTTCTGTTCAGCCAATTGGCAAGGTCACTCTCAACCTTACATGACCTAATGTTTCTAATTCATCTACTGTCGAAGGCTTTACTAAATCCAAATAAACAATATCTACTGTTTTGACACTGTCAATTTTGATAACTTTCACGAAAAAACTTATTTTTTGAAGAATAATGATTTACCTCACATAAAAGCATGTTAATTATCCCTAATCATTTTTTGTCTCTCTCAATGTAAATAAATCCTTTTTTTTACAATCACCTCCAACAACTTGCTCACAACTGAATCCAGACTGACAGGTCTAAAGTTGCCAAGTTTCACCTTTTTAAACAATAATATCACATTAGCCATCCTCCAGTTATCAAAATGAAATTGTGGACCACCATCACGAATATTCCAATTATTGTCGGATACACGTTTGACACTGGAATATTTGAAAGCTGTGATTATAGGAATGGGGTGGAGGGGCGGTGAGACAGAGTAAGAGAGAGAGAGAGAGAGAATGACGTTGACTGAAAGAGACAAATGGTGAATAAATAGATACGAGAGGAACAATATATGAGCTTGAAACCTCGGAACAAACACGCTCAAATCATTCTCTCGAGTGTACCCCACCATTTGTTATGATAATGCATGAGCACATCATGGCCTCACCTTTCTTTCCTTCTTTATTGCTCTCCATGACACATCAACCATTTACTAATTTATGGTCTGTCTATGACCGACAAATATAGATTGAGAGAAGGAGGGAATATTGTGAGATTGCAGAAGGAACGTAGTAACGTTTGTTTGGAAAGAGACACAGGGAGACAAAATGGCAGTCAGAAGATAGGCAGAGATGGAAAGAGAGAAGGTGCAGGGAGGAGAAGGTATACATACATACATATACACATGCTGGGAGAGAGACAGAGAAAAGAGATAGAGAGAGGAAGGAGACAGGTATATGAAAATATGTCTATATCAAAAAGGGGGCAAGATAGAGTGATGGTCGGACACAGACAGAGTGACACGGACCGTACAAATAGACCGATGGATACAGGGAGGCAGAGAGATTAACTGTTAAAAAATGTTCATGATGTCCTCCCTTTCCACTCTCAATTCATTCCAATGCTGGCCAACATTAATTTTATGAGTTTTTCCGTATTTTAGTATCTTTGGAACGCTTATCATCTGTGTTTTCTTTTGATTGGCTAGCTCTTCACTCACAATAAGTTTCTTATTGTCTGTGTTTTTGATTTCGAAAGTCTGTTTGATCGCACAATGAATTCTACGTTGATCAACAGGACGACAAGCTGGCATTAATCCCCGGAATATCAAATTCCTAACAATCACGTTTGCCATTGCATAACCATGATATGTAATTCTACTGCTTTCTGTTTTCCACCTATAAATCTCTTTCGGTCTATCGTTTCGCCACCTATTGCATCGGTAAGTTGTCTATTTCATCATTTTCTCTTTGCATTTGCACCCTGTTAAATTTCATTCTCGATCTTTCTCTATCTCGTTATCTTTGCACTTAAATCAATGCTGACCTCCCTTTGCAAGTGTGTGTGTGTGCATGCGTGTTTGTGTGTGTGCGTGTGTGTGTGTCTGTGTGTGTGTCTGTGTTTCTATTTGCCAGTATTCCGTTGATTTTGATTCGAAGATAAGCAGCTGGATCAGAATTGTGGATATGTCCGACTTGCTTTCGGTGAACTGTTGTTGTGACATTGACGTTTCAGATTTGAATGAGATGTATTTTGTTTTCAGAATTCTGAGCATCCAATAAGTAAAGTGATGCCTATTAAATGGAGTTTGATTAAATTGTTGAACATATCATATGAAATAGTTCTTAATTCTAGATCATGAATGAAATGTATTTTTATTTCGACTTAACTAATTTAAGAAGAAGATTGAATGGATATTTTACCAATTCCTTCACCTCCTCTCTAAATTTACTCTGGGTCACGGTATAAATACATGTGTTGGTGCAGGAACTGAGAAGCTGTAGCATATTTGCTGCAGAATCTGTGATGTAGAGTGAGTCTGTAACCGGATATGAATAAATCTGCACTATTCGCCGATAAATGTAGAACACAACTTGTGTCATCCATAACAATACAAAACTACCAGATATGCTAAATAGTAGGACAATGGACTTTCTTCGGTTATCCATCTCGACATCTCTGTCATGTTGTCCATTGTTTTGGCTGCGGAGGCCTTGGCGGACTTTACTGGCTATGACAATACGTCTGACAGTGAAAAGATTGAATAGCAATATCAGAAGGAATGGCACACAAGGGGTTAAAATGACGTAAAAGATGACAAATGCTGCCCATGCTTTTGATGAGAAGAAGGTCGGTTTGGTGATGCAATACCAGGGAACATTATCAACAATATACTCAGGTTCGTGTCTGAAATACCAAGGTACAGATACTGAGCAACTAATTAGACACACTATTCCTATCACCAGGGTAGCCACACTATCAGTGCAATATTTTGTTTTCACTTTCTCACAGCAAATGGCAATAAATCGATCAAATGTGAAAGCGACTGTGAGCCAGACAGATATGACTGTTGATGTGAAGACTAAACAATAAATAAGGCTACACACAGGAGTAATGAAGAAAAAAGAAACAGGGAGATAATTCTGAACAATCCTGTACAATATCGGTTCTGAAATAACCACCAGAAAATCGGCCGCTGCCATTCCCACCAGATAGCGAGTAATGCACTTAGAGAGACCACACTTTCCTCGGGGCAAAATCACAATTGCCAACAGGTTAACTGTAAGAGAGAGAGAAACACAGACAAAATAATTATTGTTCTGATGAGCGTTCCAACTGCAGATTCCCCAGCACATGGTATCAGGTGAAACAAGAGCCAAGGACATCGTGCTGATCATTGCCTTCTGCATCCTTCCAGCAAATGATCCATTGTGTCTTATAGCAGCATCACTCAAAGAAATACCTAAAATATGTTCCATGTACAATATTTACAATTTATATAGTACCAATGTCTTTTCGCAATAATGGATAGCAGCACCTCACGTGTCCTGACAAGCAGAGTCGATGCAACAATACTTCATAAATTGTGACTACAACAAAGTGTGATGAGGGAACTAATTAAAGCAATTCAGCAATAACCTCCTTGTTATCTTTGCATATCTCCATGGCAACGTTGGAAAGACGGCATGTGTAATGGAGTGGTGAGAGTATCTTGGCAACAAAATCAGGATCCATTTCTTCGGTCCTACAACAAACTCAAATTCATGGGAATAAACATAGATGGAAGCCATTCAGCAAGACGAGTACAATCCGACTTTCTGCCTAAAAATGTAACTAAACACACTCTGTTTTTCAGCAGCTTTGTGTATATGTGTTCATGGAGGTTATCCAGATAGAAAAGCTGGATGGCATAAAAATTGATAGATAATCTGGAAATGATGGACTGCAGTTCTAAAGGAACGAGCTGAACATACTGTGGAGGCGGTAGACTTTATCTTTCTGGACGGTCCCAGAGGAATGGAAAATCGCGAACATGACAGCCCTGTTTGAAAAATAGTAATAAGGCAAAAAGCGGAAAAGTACAGGCTAATTAACCTAACCTCGGTCGTCTGTAATTTTTATGTCCATTGTGAAGAATGAAATTTCTAAACATTTGGAATTTCAGGTTAAAATAGGGCAAAGTCAGTCTGGTTTGATAAAGGCGACGTTATGCCTAACAAATCTACTAGAATTCTTTGAGGAAGTAACAAACACGTCGAATAAGGACAGCCAATGAATGTTTTCAATCTGTACTTAAAGAAGGCCTTCGACATGTTGCCATAAATGAGGCTGCTGAGCCAGATAGGGACCAACGGTGTTCGAGCCAAGGGGCTAAAATGGATAGACGATTGGCTATCTGGGGGAGAGCAAACTATAGGGATGAAATGGTCTTTCTCAGGATGACAGCCTGTGACAAGTGATGTTCTGCATGGATCAGTTTTGGGACCACAAATTTTCACTTTGTACATTAATGATCTCGATGAAGAAGCTGAAGGCATTCTGGCTATGTTTGCAGACAATACAAAGACAGGACTGACAGCATTGTGGAGGCAGGGATGCTGAAGAAGGATCTTGACAGGTTTGGAGGGTGTGCAAAGGAATGTCAGGTGGGGTACAAAGTAGGAAAGTATAAGGTCATGCATACTATACCAAGAATTGAAGCATGAACTATTTTCTTAATTGAGAGAAATTTCAAAAGTCTTAAGTACTAAGAGATTTGTGAGTTCTATTCCAGGATTTTCTCAAGGTAAACTTGCAGGTTGCATCAGTAGTTTGGAAGCGAAATACAATGTTGGCATTTATTTTGAGAGGGCATGAATATAACAGTAGTAATATAATTCTGAGTCTCTATAAGGCTCTGGTTAGACCACGCTTGGAGTATTGTCCGCAGTTTTAGCCCCCAAATCTCAGCATGGATGTACTAACCTTGGAGCATGTTCAGAGGAGGTTCCTGAGAATGGCCCAAGGAATCAAAAGCTGAACTTATCATGAACGTCTGAGGACTCTGGATCTATACTGAATGGAATTTACAAGGACCTAATTTAAACATACAGAATATTGAATGGAATTGTCCGAGTGAATGTTGGGAAGATGTTTCCATTGTTAGAAGGGACGAAAACCCGAGGGCACACAGTTAGAGTAAAGGGGCGTCTTTTAGAACTGAGATAAGGAGAAACCTCTTCAGCCAGAGAGTAGTGAATCTATGGGATCTAATGCGAGAGAAAGCGGTGGAGGCCAGGCCATTGAATATATTTACGATTGAGATAGATAAGTTCTTGTTTGTCAAGGGGATTAAGGGATATGGGGATAAAGAGTTTGAGAAAGGTATCAGCCATGATTGAATGACAGAGCAGACTCAATGGGTCCAAAAGCCGAATTTCTGCTGCTATGTCTTACGGGCTTACAGATGAAAAGTGTAATAATGCTAATGTCAGGCTTGTAGAAGAACCGATCAACTGTCAAAGGTAACACAAGTGTGTCAAAAAAGATATATTTTCTTTATATTACTCAGCTTTGCGAATATTATCAAGTCACTTTTCTTCAAAGAGGAGGCTAGCGCAGAATTGTAAAAGTAGCACTAACCATGTATGTTCAGCAGGTTCCACAAAAAAGGCTGCAATACCTTCTCAAATGTCCGTAATTCCGATTAAGTCTCTTTGGTCCTCATTTGGAAACACCTGATTATTTCTGGACCATTAACAGCACTCTGAAGGAGGTTTGGCAAAGAACCCCCAGTTGTCAATCATGTGAGAAAGTAGATGTCAGTGCAACGAATTTAATGCTAACCGATTTGCAAAATTTTGAGTCAAAACGATTGTCCATATCATTTTCCACAGGAACATTCCAGTTGTCATGAACCACGTATTGCTTTCTTCAGCCCAGTCATATCACATAAAACGAGTGAATATTAGCACAATATATTCAATACTGCACTCAATGAAGCCTAGTCACATCATGCTGCAGTTATTCACCCTCATTGAGTGAAAGTAAGACAAAGGTAGGGTAGGCCGTTCATCCCCTGATTCTCCTCCACCATGCCAGATCATCACTGATTATTGACCTCCACAGAACACATTCACACTACTCTGGGCATTTATGACAATGAATCCAACATTACCTGACATTACCTAATCACTATACTTCTACACTTCACTGTGGCACAGGATTGCAATCATTCACACCATCTCCTTTGTCTAACATAGTTTGCCCTTCGTTCTAATGATTTGTCTGTTCTTTCGAGAACCCAGAACGAAAACAATCAATCTTGCTGCATCGAATATGTAAAATCGTCAACAACTGAACAAGTTTCAGGACATTTTTTAAATATTCACCTCAACTCTATCATCATGAGACGCCCGAGTTTGGAATAGAACCGGGTTCCTTGCATGAGACATCAGCATTAACCACTGCGGCACCATACTGGCTTTGCTATTGTTCATTTACTATTTCCAGCAATATCGATTCAAGTTCATTTCAGAAGAATGATATTTATATTCCTCATTTTTGGCGCACAGAATTCTCATTTTACAGTTAACACTGCAGGAAAAGAATACACCGTGTTTGTTCACTTCCATAGATATCAGCATCCATATTCAATGTGAGACATAAGCACAAATATTCACCTGGATACAACAATTCTGAAGAAAGTAGAGTGTGAGGGCTGGTTACATAAATGTGGAGGGCATCTGTTAGAAGCGGAGTTTTAAACTCCATTCCAGCATCTGGTGACCTGAATAGGGAAAATCTAGTTACTCAATGAGCGTTAAGGGTGTGCATTGCCTCTCTGAGTCCCGTGAAGAGACAAATGAAATACAGATTCAAAGGCCAATGTTAGATGTGGGAATACTTCAATAGTGAAGCACAAAAGTCAGTAGATCATGATTATTGATATTAGAAAGAAGGAGGTTGAGGGGGGAACCACATTGAGGTCCACAAAATGACGAAATGCATAGACAGGGTGGATAGCAAGATGATTTTCCTTGAGTTGGGAACTCAATTACTAGGGTTCACGAGTTCAGGAGGGGAAAAGGTCAGGGGAGATGTGCGTGGAACTTTCTTCTCAAGAGGGTTGTGGGTACCTGGAACGCGTTGCCAGCAGAAGTGGTAAAGGGTGGCACGATAATATCATTTAAGTTGTATCTAGACAGATACATGAATGGGTAGGGAGCAGAGGGAAACAAATCCTTACCAAATAGGCGACAGGTTTGGAGAGCCGAAGGGCTGTTCCTGTCCTGAAATTTTCTTTGTTCTTTGTTATCCTCATAAGTGAGTCTGAGTCTGATAGAATTAAACTGCATTTTAAAGAAGAAAATGCAAAGAAGGAACAATATGCTGCACGAAAAGAAATAACAATTTTCAAAAAAAAAAGACATTGCAATGTCTCTTTGTCAATCAGAAATCTGATCTGCTTGAATCTCCATTAACGAAAGCAGATTTCTAAATAGCTGAGAAACTTGGCATATCAGAGTTTAGTTCAGGCAGCGGATGTCACTACTTTAATTTTTAAAAATGGCATATGCCTTTTCTCGTCAATACAATTAGAATCTTATCTGGACAAATAATAGTCTTGAAGACAGCTCACCAAAGACTCCAAATACTGCAAGTACAGGATAGTAAATGCGTTCAATTTGAATAATTGCTGGGTACTGCATTGCAATCAGAAGTAGTCTTTTGTTGGAGAGCAGACAAAAACATTTCCAGCAGACACACCGAGCTGAAACTTCCAAATGGGACCAGATTTTATAAAGAAGGATAAATCTCCACTGACACAATTTCACCAAAGACTGCCTGCTATTAGTTACAGAGGCGTGAACAAATAAATTACATCAGCACATTCTTATCTGAAATGAAAAATAGATGGCGCCCAGCACGCCCTCGCCGTTTTGACGACAAAACTTATCTAGAGAAACAAAAACGAGGTGAAGTTATAATTTATTGATTGAGAAGTTGTCAGGAGCTTTACTATCATTTTCCATAATGTCTTTGCTCCTGTTAATCAAGTTACAAATTTAATAGCGTTTTCAACATTAGCGAGAAAAAAGAGAGTGAGAAAGACAGTAAGGGTAAAATTCTCCTGGATCGGCAGGGCTCAGAGAGAGGAACCGAGTGACCATTTAGAATCTATTTTGGCTCAACTTCGGAGTTAAGATTTTCAAAGATTTACAAGAGAATGCACTGTAAACCGAAATGGTTCAGTGAGAGTTCTAGATTAGAACATCCATTTTAAATACTACTGGAGAGATACAAACTTCTTTCAGATAAAATGATAATTTTCTTTCATAGCTTGTAAAGATCGTCCAATATTAAAATATAGTCCCTTTTTATGGAAAGTCACTGAACAAAATCTCAACAATCATGATAAAATTAAGACGTCTTCCAATGTGAATAAAACATATAAATCCCTCGAAATTAACATCATTAAAATAGATAATGTTTTTGAATGTCGATAGCTTGGGGTACTGGAGGAAAGAACTGAAGCTCAAGTCAGTTGAGCAAAATACAGATGCAATTTTACACATGACATTTGTGTAGACATGAATGAAATTGGTGCTTGGTAGAAAGCTTCAGCCAGATATTTGAAATTAATATCCTAAATAGAAGAATACTATTTCAACTCTTATTTCAAACAGCTTTTTCTCTGCCACCATAGGATTGAGATCGAATGTATTCTGCAAAACGGCGTGGACATTTGTCAACTTCGTGTCCGTTGTAAATGTGTTTAAAGTCAGAGACACCCTGCCATCAACCAGAATGAGCATCTACTTTGAATGCATTTATCATTGTTAAAATGTCAGTTTGATTGTTAACTGTCACATGCTGCCTTTGCGCCATTATACGGGTATTCTAGATGACAAATATGCAACAGTGTTCCGACGTTGTCATCGTGAGCAGATTCGATAAAAGAGTAAATCGATTGTGGTATGTATTGGAACCTTATTTACATTATATTAAAAAGAATCAAACAACCGATTTAAAAGCATACAGTTTCTTTAAACAAAAAAAATGCCAAATCCCTTGACATTTCAAATAAGTTCCCTTTTATGATTTGCCAACTTCCAGCTGTGCTTTCTGATCGTTGTCTCTCTATCAGAAACGTCCATCTGAGATGACAACGTCTCCACTGAGATTTATATTCAAGCTTAATAACTTAATGAGTATTAGTTCGTCATGACAACGTGTACGAGGGAAGCACAAGGAAATGTTTCGGATCTACCAACTGACGTTGAGCTAGATGGACAATTCTAACATAATGAATTCTGACATATTTTGCAGATTGGTCAAACATTTGCAATTTAAAATAGGAAGCGACGTAACACACAATTCTGTGTTGACTTGCTTTATTTGATAATATAAATTTGATGAATAGAGACAATTGAGAGATGCTGGATTCTACATTACCTCACAAAACAATGTTGACATTGCGTGAGTCTTCACATTGTCTACATCCTCTCCTTCAAACTTCAATCGTCTTCTGTACAATAATAACAAATACACCGAGCTCAAAGTCCTCAGCACTGTTTGTTCTTAACGGCAATTGCTCAGGACTACGTGAGACACCTCAAAATGCTTCAAGAAGGTAGCTCAGATCTTAACTTTGCAAGTTATTTTAAGCAGGTATAACGTGGATATTCTAGGAGACATACCACTAGTCAAACCACTTAATTTTACTGAATAATGAATAACTTGCCCAATCCGACATCCCAACAGATTATACCAATTTTCTGTGATGTCATGTCCAGAAGTTAAACGAGATATGTAGCTGTGATTAAAAGCGTGTTACTCCAATATATGAAAGTGCGCTAAATTTCCTATAACTGCTCCCATTCATCCTCCATACCCGTGCAGCAGCTATTCATGCATAATAAGTTATCAAAGTCGAGATGTTATTTTCCTCTGAATAGAGCTCGCCTTTGTAAACTTTACATCATGCAGAAAACCTGTCGGTAATATGGTGTGTAGGTTATACTTGATTCCCTACTAATTCAGATTAGGGGCAGAGAATATTGCATACAATTAGTGCTGGCTGTACTCATAAGATATAAGAGGAGGAGTCAGTTAGTCGATCTCGCCTGTTCTGCCAATCAACATTGTAGTGGGTGATCTGTGTATAAAATATTCTGTTCCCATGTTCTCCCCATACTACATGAATCTTTAGCCACAAGAACTGTATTTAACTGCTTCTTTAAGACTCTCAAAGTTTTGAATTCAACAGCATTCAATGCCAGCCAATCCCACAGATGCACCACTCTCCTGAATTTCTCCATCCATTCGTCCTAAATCTCCCATCCTATAACGTCGACATGTGAACGTTTGCTTTTGAATTATCAGTCATGAAATTGCATTCATTCGTCCTGTTCGAATTTAAAAGCTGTTTATGGGATGCCCTCATTCAGCTAAACTCCTTACAATATGCCCTTATTCTATGTCGATGCTTTCCCGACATTTGCTTTCTCTTCCCGTGATAGGTTGACAGCTAAGATGAGAAAGTAAAGCAAGAAGCAATTTATTCATGTGGGAAACTTATTAAATAATGTTTAATCAGTCTACTGAAATACTGAATTTATATTGCACAACATACAGCTTTAAAGCAGGCAAACTGCCCACTGTGAGAAAAAAGAATAAAAACGGACCATTTCAATTAACCAATTATTGCCATTTATAAGTTACGACAAGTCTTTGACATTGCTCAAATCAGTACGAATGCCCATTGAATAGAATTTCAGTTTCAAAATATGATAGTTTGGGGACACTGGGGCGATTTTCAACATGGGAACTGATGCATGTTTTGACCTTTTAAAAACATGGAATATGAAAAATGATTCCAGAATCATTATGAACAATTATCAATTTTGTAAGTCTTCATCTGGCCAACGAATGACTTTGAGTGAATGAAATACGTACTTTGTAGTACTTTGGGCTCCACGTGACATCAAAGCAACAGCAATGTGATTAGCTGTTAAAGGTCAACGTCAATTGCACACAGACGACTTTCAATTGTGTGACAAAGCTGTCCCTTCATCAAGATTATGCTGATCTTGGTGGGGGTTTTTTCAGAGAGGTCGTAAAAGACACAGACTCCGATAAGTTTGTGTTTGAAGGGTTTATTAGCCATTTAGTTTATAGCTAACCGATACTGCCTCAGTCAGAAGGCTTTCAAGTTAAAAAAAACAATCGTACAATGAAATGGGTTTGGTCGCTTCTCCCAATTCGCTGTTCTCTGGTTTTCTTTGTATGTTAAGAATAAAGTTGAAGAAACAGCTGGATCCAAAGAAGCAGGTCCAGGCTGGTAGCTCTCTCCGACCTCTCTCCTCTCAGACCCTGTATTTTATTACAACTTTTGTGCCAAGGGTTGTTTATGGGAAATGCGGTAAGTATTGGAATAGCGTCAATGAGTTGGTAGAATCTGTTGGGTTTTAGGATAGTTTAAGTTATTTGGTGTACTGTTGTCTTTTTTTTGTGTTTCATTCGGTAATATTGTAACTAAATTCTGTTTTGTTTAAAACTAAGTGGTTTGACGTGCTGTCTCCCTCCTGGAACACCTGTGTTACACGCATCTAAAACAACTAGTGGAAGTTAGGGTCTAGGCTAGCTTCTTAAAGTGTTTTGAAAGGGGGGTGGCGTCTGACCTGGTCAATAACAGATCGGGGGCTCTTTGCGGGATTTCTTTCTCTAGTTTCAAAATGGGATTACGTTTATTGGGTTCAAAGGTAGGGCGTGGTAGCTGTTAGTGTCTTTTACTCTGCGTGTTCAGTTCAGTTACCTTAAACAGTGATTGGGATGGCAATGGCTGTTTCAGTCATAATGAGTTTTCTGGGGTTGGAAGAAGTGAACTTGAGGGTTTTACAAAATTTGGTTAAAGCCAGGATGCTGGAAGTTGCAGGCAACTTGCATTTGAAGCTGCCTCCTTCCATGATGAAAACAGTGATGATTACAGCAACAGTTCAGCGTTTAGATTTGCTGGAGAGGGCTAAAGTTCAATTGAAAGAAAAATAGGTGAAGTTAGAGTCAAAAGACAAGGAAAGAGCAACCGAAATGAAACAGGTTGAATTGCGATTAAACACAGAGGAAAGAGAAAAACAACGAATTGCTTTAGCAGAACAGAAAGAAAAAGAGAGCGAAAGAGAAAGGGGGAAAGAAGAAAGAGAGAGAGTTTGAATTTCAGCAATTTGCCCTTCAACAGGAGATCTAACGTTTTCGCCCTGAAGCACTGAGAACTCATGTGGAAGAACAAAGCGTTAAAACGTTAAGAGCAGCAGCTGAAATGGCTGGTGATTATGAATTGGTCCATAAATCCATGTTTGGCTTCCATAATCTTTATTTTTTCATGCATGAGGAACAGACATTGGGGAAAAGGGAAATCCTCACATGGAACAGGAAAGGTTGATCTCAGCGAAGATCATTAGGATAACTTACCACGGCGCAAAAAGGAAACCTATGAAGAGGAAAGAAAAGTTAAAAAGCACCGGTGTTTTCACTGCAATAACATAGGTCACATGTCATCACAGTAATAGTGGGTTCGGAAAAGCACTGGGAAGCCAGATGTAGGAAAACAAGATAAGAAACAGTGAATTTTGTTGGAGCGATAATGGAAAGCACAGTGGGGGCTAGAAACCTGGTCTGAGGTCGTGTAAGGAGAAATTAACGTATCTTCTTAAACGATATATCTGTCAAGGTAAAGTTTACTCGCATAGGTCAGGAGCAGCAGTTAAAGAGGCAACAATTTTAAGACACAGAATCCTCTCAATCTGTGATGCGGGGACATGCATCTAAAGGACTTTTGCCATAAAAGGTGCAAGTAAAGAGAATTCACAGTGAGACAATAACGTGAGTTTAGAGTGTCAGGTGAAGAGTGGAGATGTCGTGGTAGGTGTACAGGGCACACTCTCAGCTCCAGTAATGCAAATTGTCCTTCCTAACGATATAGCAGGTTCACAGATAGGCGTGCTGCCGACTGTGTTTGAAAAAAACAGTGGAAAGTCAGGCAACTGAACTGTTGAAGAACACACATCATAAGATTTTTCGAAACTGTATGGTCACGAGGTCACGAAGTCACCAGTTGAAACAATCAAGTGAGGAAGTGAGGACTGCAGATGCCGGAAATCAGAGCTGAAAAATGTGCTGCTGGAAAAGCACAGCAGGTCAGGCAGCATCCAAGGAGCAGGAGAATCGACGTTTTGGGCATACGTTTATGCCAGAAACGTCGATTCTCCTGCTCCTTGGAGGCTGCCTGACCTGCTGTGCTTTTCCAGCAACACATTTTTCAACAAACAATCAAGTGATCAAAGAATGCAGATTAGAAAGTTGAGTGCAATTAGCAGAGATACGGTTTAATCAGATTGCTTGAGACAAACCAGGAGCAGATACATGGCAATGCAACATATTTAGCTCAGATAAGTTCAATGAAGTACAGCAGATGAATGAAAATTCAATGTAATGGTATAAAAAGGCATACACAGGAAACGAATCTGAAGGTACCCCTTAATGTTAGTACCTTAAATGCGATGTCTTAATGAAGAAATGGAGACCATCATATATTCAGACGATGAGATATAGGCAGAAGTTAATCAAATCTTATTGCCAGTGGGTTATAGAAAGTCAATATTGCGAATAGCGCATACGTTTACTCTACGGGCTCATTTAGGATGGGGAAAAACACACGCTACAACACAAAAAATACTTTTCCTGACTTGGACTGCACAACGGTGTTGTTAAATTGTGCCAGGCGTGTCATGCATGTCAGGTAATTGGAAAGCCATAGGAAGTGATAAAATCCACACCTTTAATACCTATTCCATCATTTGAGGAACATCTTACAACAGGCATATTTGATTGTGCAGGACCACTACCTAAAACAAAAAGTGGTAATCAGTATTTGCTAACGACAATAGTTGTCCAAGAGATTTCCAGAGGCCATTCCATTAAGCAATATCACAGTGAAACTGATTGTAGAGGAGTTAATAAAATGTGTGTCTAAGTACAGAGTACGCACAGAAACTCAATCAGGTCAAGAGTTAAATTTCACATCAAAATTATTCAAGGAAGTTATAGGAATAAAACAATTCAAATCTACTGTGTCCCATCCGCAGTCGGAGAGTGTGCCAAAACGGTGGTATCAGTCATTAAAGACCATTTGTGGCCTGATATTCAGGACGATTCACGTGATTGGGATAAGTAAATTCTGTTTGTGTGTATTGTTGCAATCAGAGATTAGATTACATTACTTACAGTGCGGAAACAGGCCCTTCAGCCCAACAAGTCCACACCGACCCACCGAAGTGCAACCCACCTATACCCCTACATTTACCCCTTATCTAACACTACGGGCTCTCTGGGACGGGGGGAGTGCCAATTCACTTGACCTGCACATCTTTGGACTGTGGGAGGAAACCGGAGCACCCGGAGGAAACCCACGCAGACATGGGGAGAACGTGCAAACTCCACACAGTCAGTCGCCTGAGGCGGGAATTGAACCCGGGTCTCTGGCGCTGTGAGGCAGCAGTGCTAACCACTGTGCCACCGTGCCGCCCAGAAATGCACCAAATGAATCGAAGAAATTCAGTCCATTTCAATTAGTTTTTGGCTTTGAAGTGAGAGGACCGCTAAAACCGATTAAGGACGAATTGCTAAGTCCGAATTCACATTCCATGTATTTGTATTATGTGTCAAATTTGCGGGAACCAATAAATAGAGCTGGGAGTTGGCTGGACAGCATTTAATAGTTTCACAGCATACAATGAAACAGGAAGCAAACAAAAAATATAAAAAAACTCGCAAATTTGCTATCGGGATATTACTTCCATCGATAGGTAAAACTTTAAAAGCAATGTTTAGTGGACTTCATCAAATGGAAAACAAATTGAGTGAGGCCAACTACTTGATAAGGACTCCAGACAGAGTGAAATCCCACTGAGCGTGTCATGTAAATATGCTCAAAAGGTATTTAGACAGGGAAGGAAAGCCAAAGGAGACTGTGTTATTGGTGACAACACAGAGGGAACTATCAAGTTCAGAGGATTCAGAATTGAACATGCGTCAAATTAAATTGGACAATGTGCAAGTTTCGAAAAATTGGTATAAATTATTGAGTTACCTTCCAAAGGAATATCGAAATCACCTAGAAGAGTTCTCACAATCACACGGGTAGATAAGTAAAAACACGTTGGGAAGCACTAAAGTAATTATGCATGATATAGGTATAGGAGATGCTGTTCTGAATGAGCAACATCCTGAAAGGCATAGCACTCTAAATTTGACATAGCCTAAAATTAGATTGAACGCACACTCCAATATTATGTATTGGAAGAGAAGTGGAGTAATTTGAGCACACCCACAGTTCTGCTCCCAAAATCATTTGGTACTCAACAGTTATATATGGACTTTTGCAAAGTCAATGCAGTTGCAAAGACTGATGCATATCTGATTGCGCGTTTGGAAAACTGCATTGAGAAGGTGGGGGCAAGCAACTGATATTGCTAATTTGGATCTCCTCAGGGGATATTGGCAGGTAAATTTGCCAGTCTTTCAACAATTTGAGTCACTCCAAGTGAGAGAAAGAAATGGATAAAAGCATTGGCTACATAAGTGCCTGCTGATTCTGTGAAAACGACGGCAGGTTTGATTTCTAGTACGTTCCTGCCTTCATAAAGGAAATTCGAACGAACCCCATGCGACAGTCAATGTCGTCACCAACACAGAATCAACAACTATCTTCCTTTATGTGGTTGCAAGGACCAGACACTGAAGACTTGTTGACGGAATGCGTCTGGGTGGGTTACTCTTCGGAGGGTCTGTGTGAACTTGTTTGGCCGAAGGGCCTGTTTCCACACTGTAGGGAATCCAATCTATATCATATGAAGGGAATGGATGCAAGAGCAGGTTGGAGACCAGGAATACTGTTGCGAGTAACTTACCTTCTGATTTCCAGAATCATGCCCTCAGTTTACATGCCTCGAATGAGTCGAGCAATGCAGTATTTTTAAATTGCCTGGAGCAGTGCAGCTCATAGGGGACTGCACGATATCTCAGTGGTTAGTACTGCTATCTCACCTGGGTTCGATCCCTGCCTCGGGCAACTGTCTGTATGGAGTTTACACAATGCCCCATGTCTGCGTGCGTCTCCTCCCACAGTCCAAAAACGCGCAGGTTAGGTGCATTACACAGAATTAATGTAGGTAGGGGAATGGGTCTGGGTGGGTTAGTCCTCATGTGGGCCGGCATGCACTTGTTGGGCCAAAGGGCCTGTTTCCATACTGTGGGCAATCTAATCTTCAAAACACATTCAGGAAAGTTGGTGCCATCCTGAATAAAACAGTTCACATCATTGCTATCATATCCACCAACATTCACTGCCTCTCTAGATAAATGCCTATAACATCAATGTGTAGTGTCCTCAAGGTTCTGGGCAAAAATCGCCAAAATCTTGAGACAGCAGCATTTAATGCTAAATACAGTATCATCTGCAAGGAGAAGAGCAGCAGATACATGTGGACACTACCATTTGTAAATTTCCCAGAAGACTGTTCCTTAAGTAGCTTGAGGAGGGTCTTGCGTTTGTTAGCATTCTGATGTACCTTCTGTCTTTGTCCTTCCAGACTGAATAGTTTTAGGCTTGAAATATTATATCGTAGACACTTTGGTGGAATTGTTGCAGATCATACACACTATTGCTACTAAGCGTCAATGATGAAGGCGACAGGTGCTTGTGGATGCATAGGTTACTTTGTCCGAGATGTAGTCAAACCTTTTGAGCGTTGTTGGAGTAGCACTCTCCAGGCACATGGAGAGAATTCGAATACCCTCTTAACTTGTGCCTTGCCAGGCTGTTGGTGTGAAGAGGTAAGTTAGTCACTCCAGTATGCTGTGCCCCTGACCTGCTATTGTGACTATAGATTTGTAGGCGAGTTCAGTTTTTTTGTTGTCACTGTTAAACCCCAGGCTGGACCGACATTGATATTTAGGCTATGACTCAGACAAAATTCAGAGATGACGTAAGGAACACTGTCAAATGTTTATTCCATATTTTGTTTACATTTGGAAAATCGTGGAATAAGCTATATTTGGCAATTGATTCTGAATCCTGATTGTGGCGTCATATTTTATGAAACAAGCTTTGTAACGGTGGATCCATGAGGTAAGGTAGTAGAGGGGAAGAACGAAAAGACCATAGTAGTCTGATGTTATAAAGATTAAAATATGCATGTTCAGAAGAGAAGATTCCAGAAATATTATGTTCATATTACAATTTAATAGAGTAAGAAAAATCACAAGTTATGAAGTAATGATACAGTACCTTCCTTGTTCAATTTTTGAGTTGGGGATAATTGTTTGCTCTATGCAATGTTTGGGAGACTTCAGCATTCACAGATGTCATTGCAAAGTCTGAACTGTGCACTGATGACTGCAGTGCAAGTAGAAAAACAGGGGATTGATTAGGTGCAAATACGGCAGTTTCTATCCAAACATAATCTCTCTGAAACTGAGTTATGAGAGTTTTCAAAAGTGTTGATGCCCATTTTCTTTATTTGCCATCGGTGCGATAATAATGTTATCATTTATAACCAAACTGAAGTTTAAAATCAACACAGATCATTGATGCATTCGCAAACTTGCATATTAAGTCTGGTAGAAGGCATCCAAATAATGAAAAAGATGACAGTGTGTTAGTATTATGTGATTTCAGTGAATGCAAGCCAAACGTTGGGAAACATTTTGCACATGTCTCAAATGTTATTAAAAGGTACATTGTTTTCTTGCAGAGAAAGAGAGGAAGTTAAGTGTGTGTGTGTGTGTGTGTGTGTGTGTGTGTGTGCGTGCGTGCGCGGGCGTGTGTGTAAAACCACTTATTGGTATGTGCGTGCATTTGCACAGGAGATTTTATGATTGCAAGTGCACCCCGCAGAGGTAGAGAAGTCCAAATTATGCATGTTTGATGTGCAGGTTCAAATTAGCGTTGACTTGATCATGGAAAAACTGTCCACGTGCATGTAATTTCTCATGTTGTGCTGAGTTTGATATGACCTCCGTTAATAAGCAACTTCCGAGCATGTACAGATGAACCATAGATGACAAAGTCGAGCAATTACATATTGCGCCTCAATATATCCTATGAAAACAAAATAACACATTTTGTAAAATTGCGTAACACACACGCTTGAATTCAGTTGGACTTGTAATTTCAGGTTTGTCAGAAGTACATGGATCATTGGTGGCTGTGCTTTCCAAAAACTTCCGAGGGTGGAAATATCCTTTCTCATTCTGTTGGAGTAGATGAGAGTGAGGCTCTAAAATTTGAATTTAGATTATTGTCAGAAACAACAAGTATATGTAGATTTTTAATAATCACAAAATGCCTAAGAATAGTGATTGAACCATGTGAACTTGTACTGCTGTTTTGCAGAATTACGCTAAAAACCAAAGATAAGAGTATAATGGAGTATTCATAAAATGAATACTGACCTATTAATTGACCATTCGAACTAACCTTGAACTGCTCCCACGGCATGATGTTTTACGAAATTAAGACTTAATTTCTCGGGGAATATCATTGAAGTAGCCTGTTGTCAATCATGTCACCATATTGCAGC
The DNA here is from genome assembly GCF_004010195.1 of Chiloscyllium plagiosum. NCBI lineage: Eukaryota > Metazoa > Chordata > Chondrichthyes > Orectolobiformes > Hemiscylliidae > Chiloscyllium > Chiloscyllium plagiosum. Next base: position 7,633,126 of record NC_057759.1, on the reverse strand, counting down.
TGATTGGACTTTTCTTGTAATTAAGACCTCTTTCCCAGGAAATATCATTGGATTAAACTGTTGAAAATAGTCCTACCTTATAATATGTCAATGGTCCCTTCCTGTAATTAAGGCTGTACTGTCTCTTAAAAAAAAACATATTAATAATGTATAAGTTTCGAATGTAATTGTGCAACTTCACCAGGGAACACAAGAGCTTTGACCTCTGTGTTGTTGGACAGAATTGCGTCAAGGTGCCTTAATTTAAAATACTAATGACCCTTGCTTTGTATAGACCGCATTCTGTTGATTCCTTTGAACGATCTCGAAGCAAGAGGCAACTTTTAAGAGTACAGGATATGCTTGCACATCTTTGTGCAAATACATCTTCTATTATTTTATCTTTAATTACCTCATTCTATTCCGGAGGGATTTTGAGTTCCCCTTCAGTTTCGAAGTATCTATGTTTCTTTATAGAAAGTCCAAAAAAACACTGAATGGGAGGTCAAGCCATGAAAGAGCTAACAGTTGATGTGGGACAATGGTAAGCGCTGGGAACTGAGATCCACCTGGAGGTCTGACAAAAAAAATGTAAATCAAGAGGCAAAGAACACAACTTGTAGTCTGATGGAATGTCACATTTAACCACTGCGGCCGGGGGTGGGGGGGGGGGGGGGTAACTGCCATGGTATCTCTGTGTTCAAAGAACAGGTCAAGTGCAGTGATTTCTGAGAACATCAAAAATATAAACTCCAAATTTAAATTCAGCAGCAAAATGAACCAATCATTCTGAACAGCAGCACGAATATTCATCCATTCAGCACATCTTTTCCAGACGACCCGCGTCCTAAAAATCTTTTCTGAAAAGCTTATAGGGAATTTTGAGTGAGTTAGAGCAGTGGTACACTCTTCCTCTTCCCCCAAGATCCCATCAAATCAACCAATGGATTTAACACTGTCCCAAACATCTGGCATTCAGGCGCCTATTTCTTTAAGAGAAACAGCACAATGATTAACACATACATTTTCGATCGAGAGAAAATCTCTTCAGTCAGCAGTAACACACGACGAAGGAGTTGTGACGCTGGATTGGTGAAGCGGTCTTTACTTCACACCATCCAAGGTTTCATTTAGTGTGAACTGAGATAATTCGGTTTGCTTGCTGGGGCACAGATGATAACACCTGTCTCCATCATGCCACTGTAATTGGACGCTGCAGGATAGCGATCAACTCGTTAGATTCACAGTGATTCTGATCTCATGTTCCTATAGCCCATGTTGCACCAACTTAGAGACCCTGAAGTCCAAAACTTAAAGTGAAATGTTTACTCATTTTGTGCCGAGCAGGGCAATGGATAAGTGGGGAGCAAAAAGTTGAAATGACAGGAATTCAGAGACAGTGTATAATCATTATATCATCGATGAACTATTCCCGTTCATTCAATACTAATTGTCTTTAACTCCCTGGGAAACAAGGGGGCCTTCATTGATTGAAACCAGAACTCGGGATATGTCTTGCATATCTGTCAACAGAGAATTTGTATACAAAGATTTGGATTGCTTTTCCATTACGTTCCAGATTGTTCAGATTTTTTTTCTTGGTTATCACTGATCTTTCTTTACAAGTTTATTTTCTATGAGCAATGGCGAACAGTGGCAACTAATACTTTGTGATTAGGTCATAAACTGAAACCTGTTTTGCCGAACATTTCAGTACCCATCCGGGACATATGGAATTCAGTGGATCAAGTAGGCAGCTAAAAACAGTTTGCTCAAGGACAACTGGTATTGTGAATAGATGCTGACCAGTAGAGACTCTCACGTTCCACGAGTGAATAAAACGTACTGCACTAACGCAAGATAACAGGGGCCAAAGTGATGGTGGCGAAGAACGATAGTTTGATCATTTGGATGATTGTTAAGCTTTGGAATGTTTGAACAGCAGCAAATATATTCAATGCTCCCTACTATTGAAAATTCTAAGGAATAACAATCCTTTGAGTGATGAAATACAATGCTGAGTTCCATTAAACCTGACTGAGATCACCTGTCATTGCGTAAGAGGAGCAGGTCGAAAAATACAGTTCTGCTACTTTTCAGCCGTAATCTTCCTTTGGTAACGGTGGTGGTGCAGCTAAAGTGCAACTCCTACGTATCTAGTACAGATTTTCTTAGTGTAGAGAAATGCCATCTGACATTCGCACAAAGTGATATATGCTCAATTTTAAATTTGCATTTCATTGCACCCTGCTTTTCCACCATAACGAAGTAACTGATCGGTTTTCCATCAGGATATCCGTGACAATAAGCTTTCATCAACTTTTCATGAAGCGATTAGTGTTCAAGCTTAACTCTTTGAGAAGAAGCAAAATCCTCGTAATGCCAATTTTAAATATGCCCCATTCATAAATACAAATGAGACGTCTTGATCAACATGTCAGGGGCAATATCTTGTTCTGTATATACTGTGTCATGACATTGCAGCATCATAACCATGTCAATTAGTACATGGCCAAGACACTGCATTATAATGCTCTCACCAGTCTGAGATCAATGAGGTATGACAGGACTTCAAAACATCAGAACTCTTCTCATTTGCAATGCGTGGAAGGAAATCTGTCATGTGGAATTTGTTGTTGGAGGCGAGTGAGATAGTGATTCTGAAGGACTTTTGGGTCAGAGAGTGAGGAAGGATTGCAGAAGTAGGATAACATGTTGAGGAAGATAAGAGGTGTTCCAGGGCATCTTTTAGTGTTGAGTGAAGTTGTTCACAGTTGACATGCATGTTCCTGTGTGGTTATAACTGTTCTGTCTTTACAGCTTTTCTTTTCGGAAAGATGCCAAACAGATGCAGAAAATACTTTGTGATTAGGTCATAAACTGAAATCTGTTTTGCCGATTGCTTCAGTGCCCAGCCAGGACATATGGAATTTATTGAATCAAGTAGGCAGCTAATGACAGTTTGTTCAAAGACAACTAGCATTGGGAATTAGATGCGAGCCAGTAGAGATTCCAACTTTCCACGACTGAATAAAAGATACTGTAGTATCTCAAGATAGCAGGGCCTAAATTGATGATGGCGAAGAACGATGGTTTGTTAATTCAGAAGATAGTTAAGCTTTGGAATTTTTGAATAGCAGCGAATATATATATAATGCTCCCTGGCATTGAAAATTGTAAAGAATTAAAATCGTCTGAGTGAACAAATACAATGCTGATTTTAACCAAACCTGAGTGAGGCGGATCACCTGTCCTTGCATAGGAGGAGCAGATAGAAAAATATAGTTCAGTTTAACTTCTGTTTTGGAGGAACTAATTGGAAGGATAATTGTGCACAAAATTACAAGACGAAGACACAAATACCCTTTATAAATGAACGTCAGAATTGTTTTCCTAAAATAAAATAGTGTTTAATTGTTTTACTGGAACTGTCTTGATGAAGCAAAGAGAGGTTTCACCAGGGATATGCTGTTGCTGTGATGTAAAATGACTTCCAAAAGACGTTCAATACAATGTCACGCAACAGACCTATGATGCAAATTCAAGCTCATGGCATAATTGGAAGGGGGAGGACATGGATAAGTAAATGACAGACGAATGGATGGTCCTCGAGCACAGAGAGTAGTGTTGTTATCAAGGCATTGGTATATGCAGTGTTGTTTTTCTCGACTTTTATGCTAATTATCAAAGTGTGGAAGCATTGTAAACAGTGGCAGTTGTAACTTGTCAGTTTGAAGGAGAGTTCAGGTAAGTGGCATTTGAAGTTTAATATGGAGGGACGTGTCTTGATGCAGTTTAGTGGGAAGACGATTTGCCTATTGTTTTTCTCGTTTTTCACATTTCTGCCCACCTTCTCTCTTTCTGACTCAGGTTTTGATGTATTGTTGTATAAAGTAAGGAAGCCTGCAACACTGAGCGTAATAAACGTACTGAATTGGAGAAACGGCCCTCCATATTCACATTTATCCCTCTCTTTGTTGGATCACAAATATCCTATTAGGGCAAGATGAAAAGCTTTGACAAAATATTTGGTGAAGCAAAAATAATCAGATTCTGTGCGAGTGAACAAGTAACTAATGATACTGTGTGACACAGTATGGTGTATCTGTTTGCTTGTCACGTCATGCAGAATATCCCAGAAATGTTAAATCATTTCAATGTGATTGGAGAAGGGAGGTAAGGGACTTACTCGCTGTTTGAATTATGTTATGACATCGGGTAAAGCTCCTGCTTAATTTATAACCAGCAACACGGAAAAGATTTATGCCGTGCAGTAATCTGTAAAAAATCGCGTGACCAAGGTCTATTTAAAGTAAAAATTAACAGCTTAATTTCTTATAATATAACATAGAATAATTAACTAACAATGGTTTACCATTCTTTCCTGTATCTTCTCTTTGACTTTCCCTTCTATAATACTCGTCCAATAAAACTCCCAATTGAGATTTACAGGAACAGACAAAGTTCAAAACCAGCCAACGGTTGAATTGTCTCTTTATCATCGGTGTCCAGGTCACTGTTGAAAATTTTCTCTGTACAAACTCCTTCTCCCGATAGTTTCCTCTCAGAGAGTTCTGACTAGCGGCCAACAGCTGTTGGTCTGGTGGCAGTTCTCCTCCCAACTATTCAATTTTCCCCAGTCTTATACGCCAAAGCATCGGATTGTGCCATTGTTTTTTAAGATTGTCATTCTACTCAATTTAGCCTTGACTAGAATCTGGTGTTTTTCGGGATATAATTTAAACTGATTGGCCTAATTCGAATCTGTTTTGTCATTTCCAATAACTGGCTATCCCAGCAGCCAGAGCACATGTTATATTGTGTCTTATTGAGAATAATTGGTGCTGTCACTGCTAGCTTTCACTATGTTAAAGTTATAGTAAACCCAAAGCTTCATAACATCTCCCCCATTAACAAAAGAAAAATGAACCATCATAATGAAAATATGACTTCATTTTTTCTCTATGTTTTAAACATATTACCCTAACATACAGATAACTTGAAGATAAGTACATCTTAACCTCTTCCCAGAGACCTGCATAAATAATATTAAATAATGAAAAGTCTCGTCTGAACTCTATCAGTTAAATCCACGATAATACATCTGCAGTTGCATTCTTCCAAAGTCCAACATGAACGATTTTTAAATTAAAAGACTGCATCATACGACTCCAACAATATATTCTCAAATTCTTGTCTTTAAAGCGTTCTATCCATGTAAGCAGAGTGTGTTCAGTGTACACACCCGTCTTCAACATGTGTTCATGATAAACACATTAAAATGTTGTCAGTCCAGTGCCAAATGCAATAGTTCTTATTCGATCATGGAGGATTTCCTTTGGTGGATGTTAATCTTCTTCATAACGTAACCAACTGGCAGTTGAATCCCATCCTCATTTTCCTGGAGGACTACAGCTCCAACTACAATGCCACTAACATCGATGGCGACTTTAAAATGTTTCAATAAGTTTGTTTTAGCTGAAACTGGTTTGGTTCTCAATATTGATTTCACATGATCAAATACCTCCTGGAATGGTTGCAGCCACCGAAATTTTGTGTTCTTTTTCTACAAATCAGTCATTGGTGCCACTACACCACTGAAGTTTAGAATACGCTTCTGACAGATGCGGCTGAGTCCTAAGAATGGAAGCACCTCTTCCTTCGAGGTTGGTCCTGGACATTCTTCGAAAGCATTCATCTGTGCGTTCCACGGGGTCGACCTTCCATGACCGATGTTATGTCCCAAGAACGTCAGCACTGCTTTCGCAAATTCAGCTTGTCACCAGTTATGCTTTTCGTTGTCATTCAGAGAGCTCTGCCAACTGTATCATGGGACCTTTTCAGGATTTGCTAAAGATCACTTCATAGTCCAAATAGACTGCACAGTTTGTTAACTCAGCCACAATTGTTTTCACGAATCCATGGAATGAGGAGGTGAGTTCTTCATTCCAAAGTACATCACTTTAAACTGATATCACCCAACTGGGGTCACAAACGCGGAAATGTCTTTTACCGACTCTGATAAATGTACCTGCCAGTAACCAATCATTAAGTCTAACTTGGTGATGTAATTGACTTGTCCGACTTCCTCGTTACAGTCCTCCAATCTAAGACTTGGATTTGAATCAGATTTTGTGAGGGTGCCGATGTTTGGATAATCCACGTAGAATCGTTGAACCCCATCCGGCTTGGGAACTAGGACAATCGGCGAACTCCACTTGCTCTGGCTTGGTTCGATAATGTTCTCATCGAGCATGGCCTCCTCCTCCTTCTAGACCTGCCTGTCTTTAAAAGGATTAAGCCGATAGCAGTGTTGCTTTATCAGAGCAGTATTTTCCACGTCTACGTCCTCCACATTTTGATTCTTACATATACCCTTGTACTGCAGTAAAAAAAATCTTTCTACTGCGTTCTATGATCCTGAGACAGACTGCTTACTAACCTATGCCACTACTGAAGGACTTCTTCATTTCTTATTCTATATTGAGGTACATCAAAATTCACATCATCTGGATTTGATTCCTCACTCTGCAGGGAAGTAACTAACACCTGTTTCTCCAGTTCTTTCGCTTTACTTTAATACAGTTTCAACATGTTGACGTGACATACTCCACACTTTTTTTCTGTCTGGCCTGTTTACTAAATAGTTCACTTGATTCAAACTTTTCTCAATTTGATCGGGACCAGTAAACCTGGCTTTAGAGGGATATCCTGCCACTGGTAATAATACTAACACATTATCCTTTCGGGTAAATATGCAAGTGTCACCTGCCTGATTTTGTACTTTGACCTCCTCAGGTGTGGTTTAGCTAACCCACCTGCTCGATTTCGTATCTCCCTCACCTCCAAGACGTAATCTAAGCGTGAGATCGCCGACTTTGGTGCCGTCCATTTTTCTTTAATTAATTTCTAAGGGCGTCTCACTTCATGCCCGACTACTAACTGAAAGAGAGTTTGTGGCATTTCTAATGATAAACATTAAGAATGGGATAACTTTATCCCAACCATTCGGGTAGTCCTGACCGTGTGCTCTCACCATAGTCTTCAATGTCTGATGTCACCTTTCTGAAGCTCCCTGGGATTCAGCGTGATGCCCACTGGATTTAAAGTGCTCTATACCTAAGCTATCCTTAACCTCCTTAAACAGCGTAGCAGTGCAAGTTGACCCTTTGCCCAACTGAATCTCTTTGGGTAGCCCATACCCTGTGGAGAAAACTAATAACTACTCGACCAACTTTTTGTCTTTATGGTCCGTTAAAGAATTGCCTCTGGAAATTTGGTAGACACATACATTATGGTTAGCAAGCATTAGTTTCCACTTTGAAATCTCAGGAGTCGACCTACACAATGAAATATGACTCACGAGAAAGGTTCTTCAAATGCGGGAATTGGCCACAAAGGTGCTTGGTTTATTACGAACTGCGGCTTGCCCACCATTTGTCATGTATGACTTGTATGGCAAAAGTTAACCACATCTTTGTGCATTCCAGGCCAATAAAAAAAAACATTTTAGTACCTTAGCCTGATTCGTTCTTCCTACTACCTTCACTAATGCCACTGGCTTAGCTTCTTTTACCCCATCTTTTCCCACAGTGCCTTTCTTTAATGACCAGCACTGGACTTTATGCGCCCCACGTTACCACATTGGAAACGCCTTTCATCTCCTTGCTACCCTCTTGGGCTTCTTTTCTATGATGTGGTACATTTACCAGTGTTCTCTACTCTTGGTTTTGTCGTGCAGGATCTCCTCTTCTCCCAACTTTTATCCCTCGCAGGATGGAATTCTGGCTGGAAGCTTGTCTTCTGTACCAACACGTACTTATCTGAAAATTCTGCTGCCCTTCTCACTTACTGAACGTTCTGATCCTCCACGTGAATTCTAATGATTTCTGGGAGTGAGCTTTTAAGCTCCTCCAGCAGAATAATCTTTCTGAGAACCTTAATTGTCCTGTGTATTTTCAAAGCACGTACTCATCGAACAAAATGACTATGATTCAGTCTTTCGAATTCAACATTAGTCTGACCTGGTTCCTTGTTTGAATTTCTGAACTACTGTCTATGCTTCTGGTATCAATTCATAAACCCATAAAATGGCCTGCTTAGCCTCTTCATAATCTCTTGACGTCTCATCTGACAAAACGGGAAATACCTCAGTAGCTCTGCTACCAGTTTAATTTGAACTAGCATTAACTATTAATCCTCGGGCCACTCAATCTGCCTAGCTAATTTAAGAAAATGAAATAAAGAAGGCTTCAACATTTTTTTTAACATGTGGCAGAATTTTGATATTTTTATATATATTGCTACCTTCTCTTTTAATCTCCTTCCTACTAAATTGACTTTGTTGACTAAGTCACAACTTCTCAAATTCGATTCTCTCTTTTTGCTCAGCTAAGAAATTTCTCTTTTACCCCTCTCTCTCTTCTCTTTCTCTTTCTCTGTCGTTTTCTTCTTTCTATCTTTGTTCAACCAAGTACTTTCTCTCTCTCTTTCTCTTGGTCTCTCATCCTCTCTTCTATCTCATTCTCTTTCTTTTCTCCCTCTTTCTCTTTTTCTCTCTCCCCTCTTTTCTCTCTCCTCTCTTTCCTCTCTCTCTCTCGCTTTCTTTATATTCTATGTCCATTTTTCTCAATTAGAGTTTACGTTTTTCAACCTCTACTGCACTTGTCTTTTTCTCTGGCATACCTAAGTGTTTGAGTAACTTGCTTAAAATTTCAGCTTTGTTTTTTTTTCCTTGGTTAAAAGCAAAGCTAATTTATTTGCTCATTCTAAAAGTATGGCCTTTTCCTTTCCTTCTAAACTTTCTTAGCAAATTTGAGAATCGTCCTCAAATTCCAGAACCTCTTTTTCAATTTTAGGAGCCATTTCTCTCACTTTTAATTTAATGCATCACAAGTCAGCGAAATTAAACGAATTGTCTCACCTGCGTTTTATTTGAAGATCTTAGACATTAACCTTCAAGTGTTTAAATCGGCTGGGATTTTGTGTACCCCTAAGTTTATTCAAATCTTTCGAAAGCAGTTCAAGTCCCAGAGGAGACCCAAAACCTGTTACAACACGGGGTAAAGTTCCTGCAGCACAGAAAGTATTTATCCCATGCAGTAATCTTTAAAAGTTGGAGTAGGCAAGAAATATTTAAAGCAAAATTAAATTTTATTTCTTAAAGCATATTCGAGAATAATTAACTAATATATATCTACATGTCCTTTCTTTAACCTATCTTTTGCCTTCCCTTTTTACAATACTACTCCGATGAAATTTCCAATTAAGATTTACAGTAAATTTCAAATTTTAAAACCCGCCAGCAGTCGAATCTTCTCTTAATCTTCGTTGGTAGATTGGCTCTTCAAGTCTGCGTTGAGAGTTTTCTCTGTGCAAACTCCTTTTCTTGCCAGATACCTGTCAGAGAGTTCTGACTAGTAGTCTACATCGAATGATCTGGTGGCAGTTCTCCTCCCAATTGTTCAATGTTCCCCAGCTTTTGGGGTGGCACGGTGGCACAGTGGTTAGCATTGCTGCCTCACAGCGCCGGAGACCCGGGTTCAATTCCCGCCTCAGGCGACTAACTGTGTGGAGTTTGCACGTTCTCCCAGTGTCTGCGTGGGTTTCCTCCGGGTGCTCCGGGTAATGTAATGTAAAAAAAAAAGCTTTATACCGCAAAGCATCAGATTGACACATTTGTTTTTAAGATTGTCGATAAGCTCACTACAAACTTGATTCGAATTCTGCATTTTTAGGAGTATAATTTAAACTGATTCGCCAATTCGAATCCATTTTGTCATTTCAAGACAACTAGCTACTCCATTAGGCGGAGTACATCTTACATTGTGCCTTATTGAAAACTCTTGGTGCTGATACTGCCAGCGTATAATCTTCTAATGGCATACTACACTCATTTCTTCATAACAATTACTTTTAGCATTTTCTTTAGAAATTACTTAAATTTTAAATTGTTAATTGTTAATAATGGATCTTGAAGGATTATCAATGTTATAATGTATTGAAAGGAATTCGAAATTATTGCAGTACACACAGTTTAATTGATTTCAAAATGCTTGATAATAGTTCAGTTCAGCTTTTGTATCATTAATAATGTAAAGAATCCACGACTAATTCATTATTTCATTCGTTAAGGGATAGTAGCATTGAACTACAATCGCTTAGAAAATTTAGGATGCATCATACGTGTTTTAAAATATCATAATATTTCATGCAGTATTTCCAAGCATTGTAGAGTAATGTAAGGTACAACAAGCAATCATATACTTTCATGCGTCTTCGCTAATCTTACAGAGATACAACACAGGAAGTCACCAAGTATCGTTGGAGACCACCTTACAAACTCACAGCCAAACTGTCAAGAAGGATAAACTGCAGCAGATACAACTTTAGCATGATATAGAGCGCTGAATCCTACATCCGGTATCGGAGAGAGCAACTTCTTGCCATCGATGTTGTCAAGCCTCTTGAGCTTTGTTCCAGTTGCTCTCACTCGGAAAGTGGAGATAATTCAAACAACTTCTCACTTGTGCCTTGAGGGTGGTGGGCATGCTTTCGGGAGTCAGCAAATGATTTAGTTGCTTCAGGATTCCTAGCCTCACCTGCTGTTGTAAGCTACAATTTATATCGCTAATCCAGGTAATTTTATTTTTGGAAAATAGTACTTCCCAGGATGCTGATAAACTCGCTTTCAGCCTTAGTATCACATTCAAATTTCAATGACCAATGTTGTGATTTACTCTTTTCAAAGGTGGATATTACCTGGTAGTTGTGTTGGACAAAACTTTAACTTGCCACTTTTCACTTGAAACTTGTTTGTTATCCAGATTTTTCTGCATTTGGGGATGGAGAACCTCAGTATCTGGTGTATCACGAATTCAGCTTAACACCGTGAAGCCTTTACAACCATCCTAAGCTCTAACATGATGATGGAATATGGGCGTTTATGAAGCAGCTATCGATATTTGGACACAGGATATTACCCTAAGGAACACCTGGAATGATTTTCATCAGCTGCAAAACTTGACATGTAGCAGTCACAGGCATATCGCTTTGTGTTAAATATGGCTCCAGCCAGCGTAGAATTCACCCTGCTATTCCCATTCAATACTGCTTTGAAGGGCTGCACACTGCGGCCTTCAATAAAATGAAACTTTGATTTGAGTTGAAGTTACTGTTAACACACCTCTAACATTCAGTTCTGCCGTCCATACTAGAATCAAGGCTGTGATATAGTTAAACGCGGAGTGGACCTTGCTGAACCTAACTTGGGAGGCGGCGAACGGGTTAATTTTGGACCAGGTGAACACTCACAACTCTATTTCTCATGTTTTCCATCACTGTATTGATTATCGACGTAGACTGGGGGTGGGGTGGGGGGGGGCGGAGTTGGTTGGGGGCTGATAATGTGATTGATTGGGATGGACCTTCCCTGCCAATTAGATTAAATGGCTTACCTGGTCACTTTTTCACATTGCTGGGTCGTTTAAGTGCTTTAGCTGTCCTGAAACAGTTTGGTGAGTACTGCAGCTAATGACAGAAAATCTGCTCGATTAGAGTTTCCAATGTCTCAAACGCTTCTTGATACCACACAGAATGCATTGAATTGGCTGGAGGCTGTCATCTGTCCTGTTGTGTGATCCACTGGAAGATGTACGTTGCTGTATGCACCTGACCGTCCACTGCACCTCATGGATACCCAGTCGTGAGTTGGAAGGTATTTCAGAGAATAATCCCTTTTAACATTATGATAATGCCGCACAACATAATGTAAGCTACTCTCAACTAAGAACATTGCAGATAATGTGATTGGCAAATGTGTCTGTAGCAGTGAAGCTGGAGTGGATGACGTCAATATATCCTTCTTCCTGATAATTAGCTGCTGAAGGCAGAGCCTGGGAGCGCCCTCTTTGAAACCTCGACCACCTCGACGATTCATGGAGGTGCTGAGCCACTCCTGGTGGTAACCATTGATGTTCCTACGCAAAACATACACTGCACACATGCAATTCTCAGTCCTTCCTTCAAGTTATGTTCTCTCTGGTCAAGAACAGATTTGTCAGTTGATAGCAGGCGATGCAGTATATTAACTGGTGGTTTATGTGTTCATTGTTTACTTAATGGCGTCACATTACGTAGTGTTCAGCGTTAATTTTTTACGAATCACAAAGAACCCACAGGTATACCACTTCATCATCACCACGACGGTGAATTTTCTCACTCTGTGTACATGACGGTGTCAAGCTGCCGTTCGATGCTCCTGTGAGAACGCTCACAAGTTTTTGAACGAACCCCTGATGCTCTTGTCGTGTTTGGAACGAGGTGGATCTCGTTGGTTAAGAGATCCGCGATTGGGGTTGTTGACCTCGGCCAATCAGGAAGGCCCAGCTTACGCCGACGATGTGCCCTCACGTTCAACGACCCAGCTGACCTGGAGAGAATATGCAAGTGCCAGGCGGTGTACTCGGTCGCATCTTCCGCCAGGATCAACTGGGCCAAATGTTCCAGACTGCTGATCGGTCACAGCGGTTAAGTCTCTGCTAATGGAGTTATAGGGGTTCAGTTATGTATCACCCATCTCCTCTATCTGGGGCTCTACATCAGACTGGCTGAGGAATTCTGACCGGCAAATTAGTAGGAGCTGGAGGCCAAGGTCTCGGCTCACCCCACGCCGCTGGACTGGACTGCTCTGAGTGCCTTCGTACAGCAGTCGAGTGCTGGTCATAAACCAGCTGGTGGCCACTAGACTGTGGTACCAACTGGTCCCTTTGATCCCTCGTCCTGGGTTTAGTCGCTGACATCCAGAGATCGTTGATTTACTTCTTCTGGGATAAAACGGGTCGCAGCATACGTTCTGAGTCTCCCCATTGAGGAGCATGGTCACTCGTTGGTGTGGATGCGAACACAGGTTGTGACTTTCCATCTTCAGACCTTGCAATGATGTTTTCAGTTTGAACCTCCTCCTAGGTAGTGCGCCCTGGTGAGATATTTTTGTTCTGCCAGTTGCATGACCTCAACTACGACATGCAGCACCTGCAGATTGACCGTGATGGTCTGGACGTAGCTCTCAGGCCGCTGCTGGTCTTTTACCAGGACCTGAAACTCTTTCTGGAACATGGTAGAATCGTGTCACGCATACCATCTGGCAGGAAAACTGCACCCCCACACTCACGGGTTTGAATAGCTGTTGGAGGGGAAGTTGTCCAAGGTCGGTGATGTGCTGGGTGGCGGGGAATTGTCCTGGATGCTGCCGCAGGATATAGCAAGCATGGCAGCAGTAGATGTCTGGTTCGTGGCCAGTGCCTTTCAACGCCTTAAAATGGCAGGATTCGGATCCAACATCGTGCACCAGTTGGAGGCTGCTCAAGGTGCAGTGCAATCTCATCTGAACTTACACCTGCCCAGATGGAATTTCACATTATTCCAAGCTCCCATATTTCCCTCGGAAACCTTTGTCCCACAACCTGAACCACCTCCGGAATTTTGGTTTTGTCCCCTTCAGGGATGTATCATGGCGAGCCCTGTATAAACTGATGCTGCACACCATCCACGCCCTTTCCCTCATTCACCGCCTGGATATGCCTTAACGTGCCCATTTTCAACAGGATGAAACAGAGCCCAGTGGAGGGCTCTCTACGCAGACGTTCTACCACTTTGTCTCGGGGATCTGAGGTGAAGGGTGCTGCACGCAGCATCCCCTGTAACTGCAGATTGTCGTGGTTCACGGACGCCCAGCTGAAATGCTGGTTCTGTGGTGGTGTGGAGTCCGTGGACCATGCATACATGGGGTTTTGGCGTTTGCACTTCCTTTCTAGTTTTCTAGAGAACCTTCTCCTCTGTCTTTAGCTGCGCTTCAGTCCAATGCTGCTGATCTTTGTGCACCTAGTGCGGAGGGGCGGGGTTAAGGTAGGTCTGAAGATCTACACGTGGGTCTGTTCCTGGGCCTGGCCATACTGACCATAAACAGTTCCAGACGGCGGGCCGTGGAGGGGGTCGTCATGGCCAATTGCCTGCCCCTCTTACACTGCGGTGTCCGAGCTTGATTGCCTCTGGAGAAGGAGCACGCAGTGTTGACCAACACCCTTCAGCTGTTCAGGGAGAGGTGGGCACTGCAGGGAGTGGAATGTTTTATTTCTCCCTCCAACTCTATTTTGGGTCAATCCCTGCCCTTCACTTCACCTTTTGGATCACACAGTATTCCCCTTGGTTGGGAAGGATATTGCTTGTCACTGGCCATCGTAGTATTTCCTTTCTTCTTGGTGGTGGGCATTGAATAAGTAAGTCTGCACCTTACACTGTGTCTCATACCTGCACACACACAACGTGCGTGCAGGGGAAAATATAAGCACTGCAGTTGTTGGGCAGTAGTGTGGGGCAAAGAGAATGAAAAAAATATATAAGCAGATATCAGGGCAGGAGACATCTGTTTCTTGGCCACCGCTATTCGATGCCTTAAAAATGGTAGGGCTCGGATCCAACATAGTGCACCAGTTGGAGGATGCTCAGGTGCATGGTGGAATCACGTCTGCGTACATTACCACCCGGACAGAAATTCACATTGACCCCAAGGTCCTGTAATTCCCCTGGGAGCCTGTGCCCAACAACCTGAGCTGCCTCTGGAGTTTTAGATCTGACCCCTTCATCGACCCTTTATCGACCTTTGATGCCCACCATCCACTTCCTTCCCCTCATCCACCACTGGGACATGCCTTGGCCTGCCCAATCGCCACTGTGCGGTGAGGATCCCCACTGGAGGTCTCTTTACATAGGAGTCCCCCCACTTTCTCTTGGGGATCTGTAGTGGCGAGTGCTGCACACAGTAGTCCAGTGCAACCGCAGATTTCAGTGGTTTAAGGACTCCCAGCTCATTTGCTTGTTCTGCGGTGCCGCGGAACCATGGACCATGTATATATTGGGTGTGAGCATTTGCATTCCCCTTTTGATTTTAAAAAAAATCTCTGCTTTTGGTTATACTTCAGCTCCACACTTCTGATCTTTCAGCAGCCGGTTGGAAGGGTGGAAGGTGGGTCAGAGGACCTCCTTGTGGGTCTGCTCCTGGGCCTGGCCAAAATAGCCATAAACAGGTCCAGGCAGCGGGCCGTAGAGGGATTCCTTACGGCTGATTTCCTGCCCCACTTTCATGGTTACGTTCGAGCCCAGGGTGTCCCTGGAGAAGGACCTAGTGGTGCCTACCAACACCCTGAGATTTTGAGGAAGAGGTTGGCACCGCTGGGAAAGGAATGTTTTATTTCCCCCTCCTACTGTATTATAATTTAAATTCGGGCCTTCCCCTTCACCTTTTTGATCATGTAGCATTGCCCTTTGATGAGAAGGGTACTGCTTGTCATTGGCCACTTTGGTATTTTCTTTCTTTCTTGTGGTGGAAATTGAATAATGATTTGTACACCTGCTGTCTGTTACTGCGTCTTACACCTGCACACACACATCATGGATGCTGGGGAAATTATCAGCACTTCCGTTGTTCGGCAGTAGTGTGGGAGAGGGAAAAATAGCAGAAGATATAGCGTCTCCTCAGTTTAGCGTAATGCCTCTGCGCTGGCTGAGCCACAATCAGTGTGTTCCTTCTTCTGTTGGTTTTGAGGACAGGAGTTTTTTCTCTTTCCCCTTTTCCGGGGAAGATATTTATTCTTTTGATTTTCTTCATTGTTTTCTTGTCCTTGTTTTTCCCTTTATATTGAGCTGTGTTCAGGAGAAATAAAAGTACAAAGAAAAAACAACAAATAAAAACAGGGGAGTCACAGTCTCCTCACTGCAGGCGACTGGCTCCGAGCTGGCTAGCCACACAGCGAGTGTGTACTGCTGCTGTTGGTTTCTATTTGTTGGAGGTGGGGGTGGGGGCGAATGGGGGTGGGGCTGTAACCTAATTGAGAAAAGGCTGTGCTGATTTTGGGACCGGGCTTAGCCCTTGCACTCCGTTTTTCTTCCTGTTTTTGTACGTGTTTTCACTTCGTTTTGCTGATTGTGCTCTGCCCCTGTGAGAAGATGCACCTTTCCAGATGAGCTGTTCCTGTAGGTAGGCCTTGTACTTTGTCAGTGGACTCAGCCTCCGTAAAAACTGAACACCTCCGTGTGTTCGGGGAGGTAAGCATTTGCTGTGTCCTGCAGTTCGGGAGTGGACTCAGCCTTCGGGAGTGGACTCTGTCTTTGTGCGTCGACCAAACCCTTATGAGTTAACTCCACCTTCACAATGTACTATGTTCCTTGAGTGGGCCTAGTTTTTTGTGGATAAACCGGGCCTCAATGGAGACTGAACACTGGTGTGTGTTTGTGGAATGTGTATTCGCTGCCTTCAGGGGTGGACTCTGCCATTCTGCGTACTGGTGTGGACTCTATTCCTAATAATGGGTTCTTCTTTTTTACGAGGACTGTTTACTGTAATAGATTATGTGCACCTGAAAGAAGTCTGTTCATTCCTATTTGACACTGTCCTATTGCTTGTTAGGTTTATCACCTACAGTGTCTTATATGTCCCTGGGTGTGGCAAGGCTCACTGTGAGCTGGGAGGTTCATAGTTCTTCCCAAAAGGTTTCACCCAAAGAGCCGGACGGTGGTAGGCCACACTGAAAACGTTAAGTTGGATAGCCCTCTCTGAAGGCTAGAAGGTTGGTAGGCCACCCCAATGCCGATCGCCCGGATTTGCAGAAGGTGGTTAGGCTGTGCTGAGTGCTGTCATTGTGAGAAGAGGTAATCTGGACGGGTTGTCCTAGAAGTGACCAGAGATGTGCCAGACAGGCCGAGCAGCAGATTTTCCATAGGGGCCGGCTGAGATCCAGCAGGCTGGTGGCTGCCCTGTGCACCGTCGTCCCAGGAAGAGGGACGGGCTCTCCTAGAGGTGGCTGAAAGGTGTATCAAGGCAGTCCCACAGACCGAATGGCGCGTCAATGTGGGCAAGAGCCAGACGGTATGTAAGGGCAGTCTGGGAGGTGGAAACGGGCAGGCTATCCTGAGCGCTGTAACCTCGGGTAGGTACCTAGGCGGGCTGTCCTAGATTTGGCAGGAAGGTGCGAGAGGGTAGCTTGGGAAGCTAGAAGATGGGTAAGCAGTCATGATCACTGTCGCCCTGGGCGGGGTTTTTGGGAAATAGGACGCGTTGTCCTGGCAGGGGCAGGAAGATGTCTGAGCAGACCGAGACACAAAAAGGGAGTAGGGTGATTGCCTTTGAATGGGCAGAAGATTGGGAAGGAAGGGTGGCTTGGTGGGTTGCTGGCTGTTTCTGTGTTCTGTGCAATGTTTCCTATCGAATTGGCCTATCTTGTATGTATTTGATACTGCTACGTCTGTGATAATTGAAAGTGTGATTTGAGGCCTGTCCTCATTTCCCTGAAACGGTTGCTTTGAGGCCTGGCTTTGCTGTTCATCTCTCTTATCAATTGCTGTTTCTCTGTATACACATGTTAATGTTAATTGTTTGTAAACTGTACTGTTTGGTTAAATAAAGTATGTGTGTGTATAGGGAATTCCTCAGTTCAGGAAAATTACTCTGGGCTGACTGCCCACAGTCAATGTGTACTGCTGCTTTTGTTTCCTGTGATTTCTTTGGTGAAAACCTGATTCCTGAGCTGGCTGGTCGACACAAATAGTTTGTTAATCGGTATTCTATTTTTTTATTGCGGACAGATTTCTAAACTGGCTAAGTTACATACTCAATGTGTTGCTGGTGTATTTCAGTCTCATTAGGAAACTGATTTGTTTTCACTGGCTGGTTACAGCCTGTATATAACTCGTTTCTCTTATTTTGGGAAAAAGACGATGCTGATTTTGTACCAGGGCCTAGCCCTTGCACTTTGGCTTTTTTCTTGCTTGTGTTTTCACTTTTCTGATGCTTGAACTGAGGCCCCGTGAGACGATGGATCTTTCTAGCTGAACTGTTCCTCTATGGGTAGATCTAGCCCTTTGTGGGTAAGCCAGGTCTCTGTAAAAACTGAACAGGTATATGTGTGTGTGATGGGAATTGAGTGTTTGTTGCATCTGGAGCGGACCCTGCCTGTTGCAGGTGACCATCCCCTATAAGTTAACTGGACCTTTTACAATGAACTGTATTCCTGTGAGCGCACCTGGTTTTCTGTGGATAGATAAGGCCTCTATGGAGATGGAACATCTGTGTGTGTGCTGTTGGGTTTGCTTTTGCTGCCTTCAGGAGTAGACTCCGCATACCGGAGTGGATTCTGCCTGTGGTTGTGGAGTCTATCCGTGATAATGCATTCTGCATACTGGGGTGGACTCTGTTCCTGGGAATGTATTCTGCGTACCAGAAGCGACTCTGTCTTGTCGATAATTGACTCTGTCGTGTTACTTGTTGGGTTTATCACCTGCACTGTGTTGTGTGTCCCTGGGTCTGGCAGGTCTCACTGTGAGCCAGGGCGTTCATAGGTCGTCCCGAAAGCTGTTATCTTGAGAACTGGACAGTCGGTAGGCCACGCCGATGGCCGGAAAATATGTGGGCCCCCCCAATGTCAGCCACTCCGGGAGCTGGAAGGTGGGTAGGCCGTTCTGAGCACTGTCGTCCTGAGAAGGGACAATCAGAATGGTCTATCCTAGAGGTAGCAGGAAGGTGCATTGAAGCGGCCGAGGGCCAGAATGTGTGCTGGGAAGGTTGAGATCCAAAAGGCTTGTGGGCAGCCCTGGAAGCTGTCATCCCAGTGAAGGGGACAGGCTGTCCTCGAGTTCACCAGAAGGTGTCTCACTATCCGAGGAAAAAGACTCTCACTGTCCACCCTACCTAATTCTGATTATGTTACATGTCTCAATTAAGTCACCTTTCAACCTTCTTCTCTCGAACGAAAACAGCCACGAATCTTCAACCATTCCTAATAAGACCTTCCCTTCGTACCGGGCAATATTCTTGTAAATCTCCTCAGCACATTTTCCAAAATATACACATCCTTCCGAGAATGCGGTGAACAGAACTGTACACAATACTCAAGTGTGTCCGCAGCAGAGGTTTGTACAACTGCAGCTTGACCACGTGACTCCCCAAAACAATCCCTCTACCAATTAAAGCCAACATATCGTATACCTTCATAACAAAAATATCGAATTGGTTGGCAGCTTTCATGCATCTATGTACATGGACAGCACAATCTGCTCATCTGCACTACCAAGAATATTACCATTAGCCCAGTACCCTGTATTCCTGCTCCTCTTCCAAAGTGAATCACCTCACACTTTTCAGCATTAAACTACGTTTGCCACCTCTCAGCACAGCTCTGCAGCTTATTTATGTGCTTTTGTAATAGACTCTGCGTACCAGAAGGAATTCTGTTGTTGGCAATTGACTCTGTCTTGTTGCTTTTCGGATTTATTACCTGCACTGTCTTGTGTGTTCCCGTTTCTGGCATGCCTTATTCTGAGTTGGGAGGCACATAGATCTTCGCAAAAGCTGTCCATTCGTGAGCCGGGCGTTCCTTAGGCCGTTCTGAGAACTGGAGGGTGGGTAGGCTGGCCTGAGAGTCGGCAAGTGGGTAGGTTGTTCTGAAGGCTGTCGCCCTGAGAAGGCATTACCAGGATGGACTGTCGTCAATGTGGTTGGAAGGTGTTTCAGAGTGGCCGAGAACCAGAAGTCACTTAGGGGTGGAAAGATCCAGAAGGTTTCTGGGCTGCCCTGTGCACAATCGTTCTAGGGAAAGGGAGACGGTGTTCGAGGGTGGTCCAGACGTCAGACAGGCCAGTCCCCAGGCTGGTTGGTGCATCGTGGTGGGCGAGAACCAAATTCTATGTAGGGGCAGAACAAGAACCAGATGGTGAGTAGACCATCCTCAGCGCTGTCTGGCCGGGAAGGTACAAAGGCAGGTTGTTTGAGACGGGGCTGGAAGGTGCGGAAGGACAGTTAGGGAAGCCGAAAGAGGGTAGGTTGTCCTGTCCGCTGTCGTCCTGGTGTGTTGGGGAAACAGGCCAAGCTGAATAAGAAGTGGCCAGAAGCTGTGCCAGCGTAGGCTGAGAGCCAGAGAGGGCATGGGGTGGACCGAGAGTTGGAAGGGCTTCGGGGCAGGCTGCCTTAGAGTGGTCAGAAGCTTGGAGGGACTGGTGGCTTGCTGGGTTGCTGAGGGGGGGGGGGGGGGGGGGGGACGTTGTGTGGTGTGAGTGGTCTGTATTCTATGCACTGTTTATCAATGTATTGGACTGTCATGTTAGTATCTGTTACTGTTAATTTTGCGATGACTAGATGTGAGATTTGAGTTCAGTTTTCATTTCTCAGAAAACTGGTTGAACGAGATTTGAGATCTGGGCTTTCGTGCCCCTTTCCCCTGATAATGGTTGTTTCTTGCATTAAGTTCATGTTAACTGTTTGTTTTTATTTTGCACTAATGAACGCAAACACACACTCACGGGACAAGATTGGGTACGGATATCTGGTCGGAATGAACGAAATATTTATGCTTAATACATCTCTATGACTCTGTGACTTCGATCTAGCTGGCCACAACCAATGTACTGTGCATAAGAATATAAAGAATGAATTGGTGACGGGATAACAGCCTCAGTGCATTTATGTCAGGTTCAGGGGGTACATTGAGATGCTCACAAACTTGTGTTCACCTCTGTTGTTTGTTGTTCAGGGTTTATACCAGGTGCTCCATTCAGATAAGTTCCTTTACAAGAAACGAAGTCACATGACCAGTTTGACAGGGTTATGAGACGGTGATCGAACTCCTCTGCTCATTAAAACCAAATACCCAGCACGCTCACCTCGTCTCGCAATCTGTTAAATGAGCGAGTGACTGAAAGATGTCTCAAAGCTAGTTCCTTCGGTTTTTCTAAAATCTCTTCCTTGGCTCAAGGAGACTCTGGACTTAATTATTTTTCATCGGGGCCATAACCCAGGCCGGGCTCCGATCAGTCTGGTTTGGTATTGGGGTGAAAAAAAATTGAGAGGCCTTGTGTTTATATGTAAACAGATGAGACTTCAGGCCAAAGTGGTCATGTTTAAGAAGTGACCTGTATAATGAAAGGGGTGTGGTCAGATTTTTAGCTGAACTGAACTGAACAGTTTTAGTTCAGCCTTGAAGTGGGAAGTTCAACAAGGAGCTGTGTGGGAACCCTCTCTCTCTCTTTTCTGCCCTTCAACTTCAACCTGCAAACATGGGTTCCGTTTATACTCGTTTTAAAGGGAGTTTGCTTATTGGGACTGTTGTGTATCTTCTGAACAACATAATTAAGTCTACTTGGATAGGTTGACTTCTACAGGGATTTTTATTCTGTTCGTTGTGTTTCATAGTGTAATTTTGTGATTTTTTTTGGGTCTGTTTTAAAGTCTAACCGTTAACCTTACTATCTTACTCCGGGTAAATTTGACTGTGCACTTTCTGAAGCAAATTACAAAGCTATGTTCTGGGGGCTGTCTGTTTAAGAATATTTTGAGTGGTCTGGCCTTGACCATAACAAAGAAAACTCCGAATTTCCACTATTTAAGAAAGATAAAAAATTAGTTTCCTCGCTGTAATTGTGAACAGTAAACAAAAGTATTAACAAACTGAAAACCCTTTCCCCAAATAACCATTGTCCTTTAACTAACACAATTCTATCTATATGCTGTTCCAATAACGCAATTACTTTTTAAAAAGTACATTAACTTAATCACAAGTCTACTCAGTCTCAAATGCTGCCTTCCTTCTGGTCTTTCGATTCTGTTGTCTTCTCCTCGAGTCATCTTATTTCATTTTTCTTCGATTACCTTTTATAGGAATAGATAACTTTTGATAGATAATGCCTTCTGATGTCTTTGAGAGCTTTTCATATTGGATGGGCAGTTAGCTCTCTGGCTCGACGGTCGTTGCTGTGCTGCTCAGTGGCAGATGTTCTGACAAATTTTCAAAATGCTCTCATTTTATACACCCGCAACATCGTTCACTCTTATTGGTCTGATGTTGTCAATACAAGAAATTCAAACTCAATTGGGTTATATTATCCAGGGTATAATTACAATTAATTGATTCAATTTGTTTTATCCTCCAATCAGCAACCAAAGTTCAGATATCCAGTTAACAGTTATGTGTATTTATTTTTATACAGCCTGTAACTTAACTGTTCTGTTCTGGCAGCTGAGGCTGCATTTTATATTTCCTGAAGTTTCTTTTTAAAATTTATTACCTTTAAGTGAACGTCCAACTCTATGGAGTTCGTAACACCGCCATCTCAACAGCAAGAAAGGTGTGAACGACATTTCTGTATACCTGAAGTCACAATTCGCCCAGGCCATATATGGATGATTTCCTCACCTGAAAGAAAGAAGACACGCCAAAATGGAGTATTTCCCAATTAGAAGCTCATTCATTTAACTGCAAATTTGTCCTCTTTTCGTCAATTTTAATTCGACCAAAAATAGCAGGCAGTTTGAGTTGCACTATCTGCTGGAGTCTGCCTAATTAGCCTCTATGCAGCTATGATATGAGCAGAGTTTCGACATGGAAACTCACCTGCGAGTAGGAGAGCATGTTAGGGCACTTCTCAAATCATTTTCTCCGAATTAACCTGAATTAGATAACTTTGAGATATGGATGACAACTATTTATTCTCAGTATCATCGTTTGAGATATACGAGTTAATTTTCATATGTACTCCGTGTAATACAGAGGTCTCCAAAACCCCCATTTCGAACAGAACAGCTCCACTTCTAATCTGTCTTCATCATCACATTTTGCTGTAGCTTGAAAATTTCAGTTGTGTTTGTCGAAACATCCCTTCATTTTAAAATGTAAAACCAGAATCATCCTGCCAACTCAATTTGCAAGTCAGTGAATGCTTTGGCGTTCTGCCTGATGTTTAAGGCTTTGCACCCTTACATTTTCACGCAGAGATCTGACCTGATCATGCATTAACCCTCTTCCCAATCCATTTATTCACACACGAAACATTACCCGACTCTGTCCTTGTTTTTTGTTGTGCAGCTGCTGAGATCGCATTAATGCATTTATGTTCTGCCTGTAATTGACCCTTGCAATGTTTCACGGTCTGATGCCCATGACGAATGTTCTCTAATAAGCACAGTACATCACATACTAAAATTTGCAATTCTGAAGAAAAATGTATTTATACACCATCACATACTTGCGTCTGACTGATTATCTAAAATGTCTCTCTATTGACCGGAATCGTGTTACTAAAGCTTACTTGCTCCTTTGAAGAAAGAGAACTGTACATTGCCCCAAAATAGGTCTTAAACGATAATTCAAGTCCCTCATAGCCGTTCATTCTTATCTTTCGTTGTTGCATCCTTTAGCACCTGAAATGTTAGTGTTTCCCCATTGACAAATTCTTCTGTCCTATTTTATACCTTGATAGTCTTTGTAGTTTGGCACGATATGTTCTAATCCTTGCATGATGCTTCACACCTGTGAAACTCTAAAGAATCATCTCACGACTGTAAAGTCTACCATTCAAGTGTTTGTATTTTGCATCGCCTCCCAACGGCCCTTTAGTCTGCACCTAAATATATTATTCAAATTAGTCTTCTTATATTCCATCAAAAATGAAAAAGAACTAATGATGGTGATTACAAACGTATCAACAAGAGCACTTGGTCGCTTGGCTCATACGTTTTGATTTGCATTTCAGTAAGATCGTAGATGACATAATTGCCAAGTCAACTTTATATTTCTGAATATCCTCAATAACTTTTCATTCTATCGTTAACCTTATTATCTGTCTACATCTACCTTAATAAGTAAAAGCACTGGCTCAATTACCTTTCAAGAAATATAATTCCAAACACAAATCACCGCGACAGAAAGACTGTGTTCCATAAGACCATCCATCATTTCCACATTCGAAGGTCAATACCATTCAGATTTTACACGTTTCAGTATGTCACTTCAGATTCTTTTAATCTCCAGATCATACAGGTCTCGCCTCCAGAGAATATATTCGTACGGCAATTTGTTATTATTTCAAGCCATTAATCTAGTAAGCCTTCACTGTACTACTTCGAATGATATGATACTTTTCCTGAAATTTGGTGACCAGTATTGGACATGACACACTAATTCTTCCCAATACCACTTACACGTAAAGCACAGCTTCCCAACTCTTGCATCTATTTTACAATAAATTAAATCACAATTTCCTATCAGCTTTCTCGGTTACTTGCTGTATGTGCCTATTAACATTCTTTGATTCGGGAATGAAGGGACTCTGATCTTACTGCATCTCAGAGTCCTCCAAGGTGTCACCCATGAGATATTTATTTCTTTGATTTTTTTTGTATATTCGCAAATGGATAATTTCACTTTTCTCCATTTGAAAGATCTTTGCCATTGTTTAGCTTTGCTTAACCTGTTCACATTACCTCGCAGTCTTCTTATATCCTTTTCATACCAGATATCCCTAGCCAGATCTTGTCATCTGTAAATGTAGGTATTTGATTTTTTCCTATTTCTGGAAGTTTCCCAAAACCTTAGAATGTTCATTCTCCTCTCTGAATCCATCCACGTCCAGTAATCCCCACCCTCTTGCTGTGGACGAGTTTGCAAACACAGGGAGGAGACAAAAGCTCATATTTTGCTGTGGATATTAGCGGTAATAGAAATAGACAGGAATCCGGGGGCACAAGATGGAGAGAGTTCTCCTTACCTTTGCTGTGCATTAATCGAATTAACTATTTAGATTCTCTCGTTCTTAGATTTTTCTTGAACTGAGCAGATTATCTAATTTTATCCAGGGTTTTGCTTCTAGTGTGTTTGGCCTTGCTTAGGATTTTAATTTATTGACTACATTATTCAACAAAACGTACAGCTGAACAGTGAGACTAAAGTCTGTCAATATGTATCCTTTCATTTTAGTATTAAGAGGAATATAATAAATTATAAAACAGTTTCACATTCCAGTGAATGCGCAGAACTTTCTCATGAACAGATATAACGATGTGGCTATGTTTGCTCTGACTGCAAACAACTCAATTAGAACATAATAAGCCTTGTTCACACAAGGATTCTTACTCCTTTTCATTTCTACCTTTACTGCAAGATAGGAAATGATTAATTGAAAGGTGATATGGGAATAAGTAAATGCTGTTGGGGATAGGCGGGGGAAGGTTGAAATGAAACACAAAGAGTAAAAAATCTGAAACTGGCAATTCGATTTAAATGATTTTCGTCGACTGTGTATCTATGATATTGCCATTCACATTCTTGATATTTGCACAAACACGACATGACTTCGATATTTCACACACCATTGATTGCTTCTGATGCGCACAAAAGGGGAGATGAGAAATTGACTGGATGATAAGAAAGATTACTCATCACTCAAAGATCGGCCAAAATTAAGGTAGCCTTCTTGAAACATTCGCGTGATTTAGGTAGACATATCCGCCTTCAGACAAAACCATGATGACTCTCTCATTTCAAAGAAATCGTCTATGCAGTTGTCCATACAAAAATCAAAAATGAACGTGGGCAGCATAATGACAGGTGGAATTCATACTTACAAAAGGCCTAATACTGCATTTTGGAAAAAAGAAATGACAAGGGAGAACTCAAAGTACGGTAAGACATTAAGAAGTTCAGCGGAATAGGGAGACTGTGTGATTATCCAGAGATTTCTGAAAGTGCAGGGCAAGTTAATGGTTTCCTAAGAAACAATATGGCAGGTTTGCTTTCATCAGTCGAGGCATAGATTATAAGAACAGGTAAGTCATGGTGGAGCTGTACAGGACTTTTATTTATGCTTTAGCTGGAATACTGTGTGCACTACAAGATTGAAGAACGTGATTATTCTGGAGGGAAGCAAAGGAAATTCACAACGATGCCATCTAACCTGGAGCCTTTCAGCATGAAGAAAGATTGGATAAGGTCTGGTTATTTTCGGTGGCGCAGAGAAGCTGGTGTGAGGGGAGTTGTGTTGCTGATCGAGATAACACAATTATAATGCAAGAAGCATGGCCAGCAAAAACAGAAACTATTTATTCCCCTTCGTTGAATGTCAGTAAAAAGCGATCGAACTTTTTTTTTTGAAAGAGAAAGGCAGGAGCTTTGGAGGCAATTTTATGGAAAGCATTTTCATTCAGAGTATGGTGCAATACTTGGTAAGGTAGTTGAGGTAGGAAACATTAAGAACTCGCGAGAACACTTGAAACGTCATAACATGCAGGTTTATGGGATAATTGCGGGAAGGTGAACTAGAGAAGATAATAGTATATACAGTGGAACCTCGATTATCCGAAAGAGATGGGCGGGCACTATTTCGTTTGGATAACTGATTATTCAGTGAATCCATTCAATAACTTTCCTCTGGGGTTTGGAACTTTTCTGTTAAGTCGGCAGCCCGTTCAGGAGACAAGGCAGCAGCACAGCGCGCATGAGCCCCCGTCCGCTCACAACACTGCACCTCACTGGCCCCAATCGCATCCGACAATGCCCCTATTCCACCTTCAATCTCAACCAACACCGCCCCCCGCCTGCTTCCCAAACACCATCCAACACCGCCCACACCTCATGCCCTGCAGATCCCTGTCCACACCCATCACCCATGAGGAAGGTGGAGAAATCTGCATTCATCCCTTGTGGTTGGAAGGTTCCTAAGCGGAAGATGAGGCGGTCTTCCTCCAGGCCTGGATGGGGGGTGGTGCCACCTTTTCCTCCGCTACATCGATGACTGTATCGGCGCTACCTCGTGCTCTCACGAGGAGATTGAACAGTTCATCCACTTTACTAACACCTTCCACCCCGACCTCAAATTTACCTGTACCGTCTCAGACTCCTCCTTCCCCTTCCGAGACCTCTCCATTTCTATGTCGGACAACTGACTCAACACGGACGTTTAATATAAACCGACCGACTCCCACAGCCACCGAGATTACACCTCCTCCCACCCTGTCCCCTGTAAAAACGCCATCCCATATTCCCAATTCCTTCGCCTCAGCCGTGTCTGCTCCCAGGATGACCAATTACAATACCGAACAATCCAGATGGCCTCCTTCTTCAAAGACCGCAATTTCCCCTCAGACGTGGTTGACGATGCTATCCACCACATCTCCTCCACTTCCCGCTCCTCCGCTCTTGAACCCCGCCCCTCCAATCGCCACCAGGACAGAACCCCACTGGTCCTCACCTATCACTCCACCAACTACCAGATACATCGTATCATCCTTGGTCATTTCCACCACCTCTAAACAGACCCCACCACCAAGGATATATGTCCCTCCCCTCCCTTATCAGCGTTCCGGAAAGATCACTCCCTCCGCGACCCCCTCGTCAGGTTCACACCCCCCACCAACCCAACCTCCAATCATGGCACCTTCCCCTGCAACCGCAAGAAATGCAAACCTTGCGCCCACTTCTCCCCCCTCACTTCCCTCTAAGGCTCCAAGGGATTCTTCCATTTCGTCACAAATTCACCTGCACCTCCACACACGTCAATTACTGCATCCGCTGCACCCGATGTGGCCTCCTATACATTGGGGAGACAGGCTGCCTACTTGCGAAATGTTTCAGAGAACACCTCTGGGACACCCGCACCAGCCAACCCAACCACCCCGTGGCTGAAAACTTTAACTCCCCCTCCCACTCCGCCAAGGAGTCGCAGGTTCTTGGCCTCCTCCATCGCCATACCATGGCAACACGACGACTGGAGGAAGAGCGCCTCATCTTCCACTTAGGAACCCTCCAACCACAAGGGATGAATGCAGATTTCTCCACCTTCCTCCTTCCCCTCCCCCCACCTTTTCTCAGTCCCAACCCTCGGACACAGCACCGCCCTCTTGACCTGCAATCTTCTTCCCGACCTCTCC